>NW_004955595.1:767048-782633 GCF_000276665.1 Chinchilla lanigera
ATGTTGTATGTCTGTTAATGTTTCCCCCCTTTTATCTTTAAAATAAAAAAAGAAATAATATAAATCTGCACTAATTTAGAAAGGGTGCCAGTGATATAAATAAACAATAAAACAGAACAAAAAGATACATGTTTACAGCCAACTAATTTTCAATAAAAGGACCAGGCACACATTAGAGAAAGCATGGTTTTTGCAATAAATTGTGCTAAGAAAATTGTCTATTTATGGCCAGAAGAATGATATCAGAACTGCGCCTTTCTCTCAATATTTGCAAGAATCAACTCAAAACAAACTAAAGACCTACATGTAAGATCTGAAACTACGAAACTACTAGAAGAAAACATAGGGAAAATGCCTCAAGACATTGGAAAAGGCAAGGCATTTTTTAATAAGACCCTATGAAAATCTGCTCGACATCACTATACGTTAGAGAAATTCAAATGAAAACCACAGTGCGGTATGGCAGCACCTCCTTGAGGAAGAACAGCTATTACCAAAATTAAATAAAGATAATTCATTCTGGAGAAGATATGCAGAAAGAAAATTACATACTATTTTCCATACTGACAATACAAATTTACAATCTCATCAATCATGCACAAATGTTCCGTTTTCTCAAATTTAAAAATAGAATTTCCATATGACCCAGTGTTTCTTCAAATTTTAGAACAGAACCATCATATGATCCAGTGAACCCACTACTGGGTTTGTATCCAAAGGCGATGAAATCAATATGTGAAAGAAACATCTGCAATTCCATGTTTACTGCAGCTCCACACTGTTGGTGGAAATGTCAATTAGCACAGTCATTTTGAGAAACAGTATAGAGATTCCTCAAAACTTTAAAACTAGAATTTCTGTAGAATCCCTGAGCAGTGTCGTTCCTGGGTATATACCTCAAGGAAGTGAATCCAGTATGTTGAAGGAACATCTGCACTCCAGTGTTTATTGCAGTACTAGTTGCAATAGCCAAGAAGTAGAAACAACCTAAAGGTTCATCAACTGATGAATGGATACAGAAAATGTGTGGTATGTATACACAAAAGAATAGTATTCAGCTATTAAAAAGAATGAAATTCGCCTGGGGATTTAGCTCAGCGGCAAAAGCGCCTGCCTGGCAAGCGCAAGGTCGTGAGTTCGATTCCTGGTACCAGAGAAAAACCAAAAAAAAAAAAAAACAACAAAGAATGAAATTCTATCATTTGCAACATGTATGCACCTGAATATCATTATGTTAATTAAAATAAACCAGACACAGAAAGACAAACACCACATGTGATCACTCATGTATGAAAGCTAAAACAGTTGATGATATTGGGGTAGAGTAGAATACAGGTCACTAGAGGTGAGGAAGGGACGTAGTGAGGTGATAGAGGAAGTAGGTAATAGGTGTTTAAATACAGTGAGGTAGGAAGCACAATTTCTAGTGTTCCACAGCATTGTGGAGTAATGATAATTCACAATAATTTATTCTGTATTTTATGAAGAACTAGGAAAGAAGAACTAGAGAGTTATACACAAGAAATGGAAAAGAGGGATATCTTAACCACTACTGTTTTTCAGGAAGATAGTTATCAGGCCAAGTACAATAATTTTTGTTGTACTGGGGATTGAACCCCATGGACTTCTCACCAGATTATATCCCAAGCCTATTCTGTAAGTGATTTCCTATGGCCACAAAATGTGTAAAAAAATCATAACAGCAGAACTGGCAATCATGAGATAGCAACACTGATTAAATAACTTCAAACCTTTTGATGTACAACCCATTTGTTCCTCCCAGTGAGTCTTGACTCATTTTTTCTGTTTTTAAATTTTTTATTAATATATGTTTGTGAGACACAATGAATGTATTCATCATGTAATATTGGTGCATATACTGTACATATCTCATCTTGATCCTTTTGACCCATCTTCTCTAAAAGATAATCTGGGTGGACCTTCACCACATATCTAAAGCTAAAGGCCTTCTATAACCCTAGGAAATGGTCTTGTCTAAACTACAACTGTAAAAATAATTTCAAACACAATACATGTACACCTGGAGAGGCTACTACATGATTCATGAAAAGATATTATGTAGATAATTTGCTCATCTGATCCTTTTGCCATATCTTGAAACCCTTATAAAGACCCCAGTCTCTCACCTTGACAGTGTAATTCCACTCTTAGAAACTTGTCTGCTGTCTCCTTTGACAGTGTATCCTGGAAAGAATAAATTTGTCACTCCTATCCTTGCCTAGGTAAATTGTTTTGCCACCTGAATCACCAGCCTTGCCTATGTGGTCTCACATTGCACAATTCATTTTAATTTTTATTTTGAGACAAGGTCTCAATAAGTTGCTAAATTGCCCAGGCTGAGCTCAGTTTTGAGATCTTCCTGCTACAGCCTCCCAAAGTCCTGGGATTATAGGCATGCATCACTGTGCCTGGCTCTAAATGCAAATTTAAGATGAATGATAAATGATAAATGAATATCATTCATCATTTAATAATTTCGGGGTAATCAGAAACCTCAGGAGAGGGGTCTAAGAAAAGTTTTCTGAGAAGACTTTTTGATTGTTTATGTAAAATCAGTTGATTTGTCTATTGAGAGGTGGCAGCAAGGATTAATTGTTTTAGGTCAGACATTTTAAAAGAGGAATGCTTAAAAAGCTTTTGTAGTATTCTATTGCTGTATTTTTACTGCTTTTTATTTTAGTTATTGTATTTTTCAGTTCTAAAATTTCCATTTGGCTCCTCTTTACAACTTCAATTTCTTTGTTCAGACTTTACTTTTACACTTGTTTCAAGCATGTTAGTAAAAGCTGATTAGAGTGTTTTTATGATACATTGATAAATGTTTTGTAAGCTCTACCTAGTATCTATCACTTCTGTGCTGGCATCTATTTTTTTCCCCTAAGCTTGAGATCATCTTAGTTTTGGGGGTGATAGGTAATTTTAAAGTGAACATTTGAGTAACATGAATTTTGGAATACTATTTAAAGCTCCAGTTTTAAATGGCTTCCTCTGAATTACCTCCAGAAGGAAAGAAATAATTGTTGTTTCTGCCTGGTAGCAGCAGAATCCCAAGATCTCTACTTGATCCAACCTGACAGAGGGAGAAGATCTCTTTTTCTCACCCTATAAGGTTAGAGGGATTTCTCCCCATTAGGCTTCTATAGGTACTTACTCAGGTATGAAAGATAAGAGTGACTTATTACTGTTTCTTGTTTGGCCTCAGCTGACACTATAATCGGGTAACCTTGTCACTACTCTCAAGGAGGGTAAGTCTGACCCCTCACTGAGGATCCTCTGATTGTACATCAGGGAACTTAAAGGGTGCCTCATTACTTCTGGGAGAGCGTGAAAGTTCTGTTCCTCCATATAACCTCTAATGAAAAATATGGGGTGAGGAGATACCTTGTTATCAACTGGAATGGTTCTCACTCAGCTTCTTTGACAAAAATTAGCAGGACTTGGCTGAAATGAAGTAATTAATTCCTGAAATTTTTTCTTGCTTAACTGCCCCTTTTCTGGTACTTTAGCTATACAGAGTAGACTTTCATGGAGGCTATTCGTCTGCATTCACTGGTGTTTGACCTTGTCAACTTTGGTTCTAAGCCTGTGATGCATGAAGCAGAAGGAAAACCCAGGAAACTCATCAATATATTATTCTCAAATTCTACCTACATTTGTCCAGAGCCTTCATTTGCTTCCTTTATATATAATGCCCAGAACGTTTAGTTGTTCTTAGTGGAAGGACAGGGGAAACTATGTCTACACCATCATTCAGGAAGAGGAAGTTCCCACAACTCTCAGTAAGGGCAGACGCAATCTCAGTCAGCCTTGCAGTAGGACACTGATGTCAAGTCTGAGGCTAAACCCGCTGGAACGTTTCTAGGAAAGGTGTCTTCTTTGAGAGAAGCTATCCACGTGGCAAAATCTGTGATATTAAAAATGTGTCTTTTTTGAACATGATCCAGAAGGATATATTGCTTGGAAGCCATTTTGTAATGATTTAATGTACAAGTCTGATGTAAAAAGTTAACAGGTCAAGAATGGCAGAGTGGAAGATAAAAGCCTTGACTGCTCAATTGTCATTGTCGCCTTGGCACACACCAAATCTTCCTGCAGAACTCTCAGGTTGCATAAAAGTATCTTTATTTTTTAAGCCACCTTTAGTTAGATATTCTATTACTTACAGGTAAAAGCATCTTGAAATACTAAGTTACACGTAATTCCAAATTCAGGGTTTTTCATCATGCTTTATTTAAATTAACAATTCCTAGGCACTTTACTTTCATTCTTTTATTATTTATTTATTTGTTTATTTGGTAGCTGGAATCAAACTCACTACCTTGCAATTGCCAGACAGGTTTTCTTTCATTCTTCACACCAAATAGAGAATATCTTCTAAAAATAGATCCTGACAGCTGCTTCCTTGACATTTTTGATATTCAGTCTTGTGTACTCAAACCTATAGCTTTTAAACATTAGTTTGAATGGGCGAGGGATATAGCTCAGGAACACAGCACCTGCCTGGCAAGCATGAGATCCTGAGTTTGATTCTCGGTACCTGCCAAAAAATGAATAAACAAAATTTTAAAAATAAATAAAATTTTAAAAATAAATAAACACTATCTTGAAAATAAAAAACATTTTTCAATTATGTTTCATAAATCTAAAATGAAGTCTTTAAAATTTTAGTCGATTTTCTGTAATGATATTGAACACACAATGTAAAACTAGACGTGAAATTTTAATTCAGAATATTATAGTTTGTTGTTTTAAATTGACTTTTGTGCCTTCATAGAAAGACAATCTAGTTCAAAATTTAGTTTTTCACAGAAGATTAAATGAGTGGCCTAAAGTTAATAGTGTCTGAAAAGATAATATTTTGTGTTCTCTTAAAACATTCCAGGATAGAATTATTAATGAACAGTAAACTTTTGAGTTTATGATAATAAACTAAAACAAAAGAAAATAAAACATGTCATTTCTTTGTTTTGAATGCAAAGATAAGCAGGTCTTAATTTTCACAAGGGAGAATATTAATTTAAAAATGCAGAAACCACTTCTAAATTGTGTTGCACTTAGTAAATAAGTCATAGAATCAATTTTGTATCATTAATGTTATATAACACAAATTACTCAGAAAATATGAATTCATTTGACTGTTGCATGGGCTAACATTGTGTAAGTCATACCTTAGTTATGAAATAATACACATTAGTAATACTAACTCTGACTTGGTACAATAATGTCAGCATAAGTACTTTCTTTTAGTACTGAGTATATCTAACAATAGTACAACTATGATCAGATCACTTTTATACTAGGTAAGTTTAATATATGTTCAATAGCTCGCTTGGAAATAGTCTCTAAATTTCTAAGTGTATCTCTTGCTTTGGTGATGGCTTATGATGACAGAAAGCAAATAATAGCATACCAGGCCAATCTTAAGAAGGTTATTCAAATACAGTAATAAAACGATCAGTGCGTCAATCACAGCTCCTGAGTCAAGGTATACAGTCAAATGAATATGACAAATAGAACAAAAATGGACAATGTCTGATCAAAATGAATGTAAGAAGATGTGTTCTAAATTCTCTATATAGAAGAGAGAACATCTTTTGACTTGATTTTTATAGGTTCATAGAACATATTTGTATGTAGGGGCAGAGCCCTGGGAGAACTATTTAAAGAGGTCAGAAAAAATGAAAATAATATTATCTTTTCTGACTCAGGTGAAATAACTTTAGCCAAAATTTAATGAAAGCACCCTACCTTTCGGAACAATGATGTATTTAAATATAAATCACTTAAAATATTTTCTTTTCCAGTTAACATGAAACATATGTACATAAAATATATACATATTGAGAGCTTACTATAATCTTACCTATTTCATCTTTGTTTGCTTATAAATAGAAAGTTGAAATTATCCCAATCAAAGCCATGTGTCACTTGCTGTCAGGAATATTAGTAAGCTGCACGCATAATCATCCTGAGTCTCCCTGAGGGTGAGACACACATATCTGGAAGGTAACAATAAGCATCACTTTCAAATTTTCTAGTCAAGAACAGGAAGATAATAGATCCTCACTTCAGAAGAGAGAGAGTATGAGAAGAGGTAAGGTAACTATGGCTTGGAGAGGATGAAGCGAGCTTTACGCACGGCCAGAAGTGGATGTGACTCTTTACATTGGGTAGGGTTGAGATCATAATAGGCAGAGATAGATATTTCAGATGGAGGAAAACCATGGAGAAAAGGAAGGAGGCAGACACAAATATCATATGTTTAAGGGGCCGTTACGAGGAATTTTGCTAGCGAGTAGAGAGAAGACGGGAGATAGGTTGAAGGCAGACTATAAATGATTCTGAAGGCAAGAATTGTTACTTTTTACCTATAACCAAGAGAAAGTTAGTACTTGAGAACCAATGCATAAAAAAAAACCTCATGTTTTAAGTGGGAAGTGACATTTAGGACTTTGCAAGTAAAGGTTTGTCTTGTGTTTCCTGACAGTATTTAGGATGGACAAAGTGATTGCAAATTTGGTCTTCCAGCAAGTGATAATATAAAAATGGTTCAGCATATTTCACCTCAAGTGCAGAGCGAGAACCAAAATTGCAAGAAGAAATCAAAGTAGATATGAAAAGAAATCTACTGAAATAACACTAAATAGAACAAATTTTGATATCAAATAAGACTGTGAAGCCTTATTCTGTAGATAGATTAAGGAAAAGAGATTGTGCGTGTGTGCTCTTGCACATGTGTATGGATGCATGCGTGTGCATTTGTGTATGTCCCTGCACAATCTACCCTAATAGGGTAAATGAAAAGAAAGTACCTTCATGGTATATTTAGATGGTTTCAGTCTACAAATCTTGGGTGCCACATCTAATTAAAAAACTATTCAATATGCACAGAAGATATTAAGGAAAATATTAATATTAAAATCAGGAAAGTTGCAGAGTCACTCTAAAATCATTATCAAACATTTAAATTTCCATTAAGTAAAATAGAACAATGAATCTTTAAAGATTCCTAAATGGGTGGCACTCCACATTGTATATTCTGCTACTTATGAATAGCCAATTGTAAGTAATCCAAATTTCAAAAGACAACTGGCCTGGGGAGGTGTTTAGAAGTGCTTAGAATTTCAAAGAGCTCAGAATAAATACCAGCTCTTTGATAGGATAATTTATGCATAAAGTGGCAGGAAGAGGTGTCTGACTTGTTCTTGGAAAGTTCACACATAGCTATATTAGGAGTTTAACACAATCTTCAGTAATTTCTCATATGTAATGAAACTCTAGACAACACGCTTTTTTACATATGAAAATATTACTGACTGGGGGCATACATAAAAATCATTGAATGTTCATATTGCTTCATCATAAATAATAAAATTATACTATTTGAAAAGTATAAATTGTGATCTGTGTGCTGGGGCATCATTTAAATTGAACATCATCAAAACCAGCCCAAAGAAAACCGAGATGAATTAACAATTCAAAGGGACACTTGTGTTCAATGTCTTTTTGTGAGTATCAAGAACTCACAGGAAACTCTAAATTCTTGAATGTATAGAGCTATTTAGTAATCTGTAGCCCTTTGGAAAACAAAAAAAAGGCTGAAATACCCATTGTTTTTCAGAGACCAGTTGAGGGTTTCACACAGGTAATTTTAAAGAGGCCATCACTAACAGTTCAGTCTTTGACTAGCTTTTTTGCACAGGGTAAATATTAAAGAATGCAAAAAAATATGCCATTTTAGAAAGGAAATCACACTTATTCTGAAAATGAATAAAATTTTATAGCCTAAAACTCTAAATTTCAAATCTTTCTGGTCTTGCGTGCTTACCATTTAATTTGCTTCTTATGGGTATACTGGAGAGAATTTAAATTTCAAAGATCTATTTTGTTCTCAGAAACAAAACTCTCTGATTTGTACAGTTTCTATTGCTGAGTCAAAGAAAAATTCATGAACTTAAAAGCTGCTTGGCTGATATGTAACATTTTAGTGAATTCGTGGGATTTATCTGAGAATTTCTTATGCTCTCAGCCGATGCGGTTCACAGAGTAGCAAGACTGGGTCTCTGCTTGGACTCCACGCTGGGTCCTAGTGTCTCTACACATGAGCTGTAGCCTGGCATTTTTCTCTCCCAGAGCTGAATTCCCCACTACCACCTACATTTCAGAGCAAAGGGAAATGCCTGGGAGCGTGCAGTCATGGGCACTTTGGATTCTGGAGCTAAGCCAGAACAACCCTTATTAAAAATCTTGGTGAGGAACCGTCCTTAGGTTGTGTGCTGTGCGATGCAAACTAATCATGTTTCCGTTGCTCAGGCCAATAATCTGAGAAGGAGGCATTCTCCTAAAGCAAATTAAAGGTACTTGCTTCTCAGTGAGTAGGAAGACGCCTGTTTCATTCATCCAGGCAAGAATTTATGGGGCCTGAAACTTGTATGATGAAGAGGCATCAAATATATAGTACTTTCGTGCAGGGTGGGGAGGGGGGCCATGAGGGGGAGGGTGGAATGTTGTATAGCAGAAGGTACTGCGGCTAAATATTTTTCTTGTGTTTTTTGTCCTCTTCTGAAATCAGAAGCCAGTGTGTCGAACAGAGCTACGGTTAAATACTTTGGGTTCTAATAAGGGACTGCTAAGGGCCTGTGCCTTGTTTGCCTGCTTCACTGCCACCTGAAACAAGCCTCTCAGCGAAAAGAGTAAGATTCTGTAAAAAAGAAAGATGGATTGCAGCAGGGGCAGCATTAACTCACTCTTACACATTTCTGAAGAGTCATTGAATACGGTCCGTGCCATGAAATCTGTGTTTAAAATACCTCTTTTAGGGGCTCCCTGAAGAGACTGACACTAGGCAGATCTTTTATTGAGTTTGATGCCCTGAGAGGTTTGTACGCTGGCTTTGGGGAAACAGCGCAGGCTATTTAGAGAAAACAAACAAAAAAACATATATTTTGTATTTGTAATTATTAATGCAGCCAAGTATATGCTGGAATAGTACCTTATGTTGCTGAGTCTACTTATCAGACTAATATACTTAACAATGAAGTTGAGCGTTACCAAAAGGCTTCAGATATTTTAGTTTCATGAGCACAGTCAGATACCCCAGTGAAAATCTCTGATAAATGAGTCAGGCCTTGAACTAAAGGAGGACAGGAAGCTAAGAAGGTATTCCATGGGAAAGAATTCTAACTGGGCTTGGCCTCCTGAGGCAGGCACTACAGACAGCTCCCTTAACCTGATATCCGAGGGTGAGTGATACTTCCCACAGCGTTTTCTTACAAAATGATCTGTCACGGTTGTGGACGTACCTCACTGAACATTTAGCAAACACATGCGGTGTAGCCTGCTTTCTAAGAGCATGAGATTGGCATTTCATCTACTGTAATGCAAGTAGTGCAAGTTCCCTTATTTCCTACCTCTTTTCAACTAAGAAGGTCTCTCATTCGGAAGTTAGTTTCATTTTCAAATGGCGGCGCGGCACTGAGCACATAACACCGTTTAGAGTAGCAGAAAATATGATGGAATTGAAGTATCTCACATCAAATCTGGCACAAAGTAAGCACTTAAGATTAATGGATATACTTCTCTTTTCAACTTGACAGAACTAGAATATTTCTGCTTTATCACTTCCAGATGTGAGCCTAGAGAATTTCTCAAAATCAAGATTCATACAAAAGGAATAAGGTACAGTTCAAGTACACAAATTCTCTTACATAGTCTTTGAGGTACTTTCCAAAACAGTGAGAGCTTACAGAAGAAACTGAACAGTGGCTATATGTAGAGAATAAAAATATAGTTTACTTGGTTACATTTGAATTTCTGATAAAGGATAACTTTTGAAATAATATTCCATGTTGCATCCCTTTAGCTAGAAAGATTTCAAGCTTATCCTTCTTTATGGCAGAGTAATACTCCATTGTATAACAAAACCCACAGTATTTCATTACATTTTATTGGTACAGTTTAGATGTACATAACAATCACATTCATCATAGAGAATTTGTACCCTGCACATGATGTAACTTGGTTTTTTTTCCCCATTCCCATGCCCTCCCTTCAACCCTTTCTCTGCTCCTTATTTACAATGCTTCATTTCCATGTTTTCCTTCTTTTCTCATTTTTTTTCTACTTTTCCCTTTTTTCCTTTCCCCCTCTTCTCTTTCTTGTTTCCCTCCCCATTTGAACATTTTCCTCCTATTTGAAAATACCTTTTATTCTTATTTATGCTTTCAGTTTCTCACACCAAAGAAACAATGCAGAATTCACACATGTGTGTCTGATTTATTTCACTAAAGAGTATGGACTCAAGACAGACCCATTTTCCTAGAAATGTCTCAAACATATCCATTATGGCAGAGTAGTACTCCACTGTATAAAAAATTATCTATTCTCCTGTTGTTGGACACTTGGGTTGTTTCCAAGATTTGGCTATTACAAACTGTGCTGCCATAAAAATGGTTGTGCGTATATTGCTGTGGTGTGATGCTTTTAATTCTTCTGGGAAGAAACCCAGAATGGGAATAGCTGGGTCAAACTGAACCTCTAGTCTTAGTTTTTTGAGAAATCTCCAAACAGATTTCAACAGCAGCTGCACCAGTCTACATGCCCACTAGCAATGGAGAAGGGTTTCTTTTTCCCTACAACCCCACCAGCATTTGTTATTGGTTGGTTTCTTTCTGACAGGCATTCTTTATGGGGTGAGATAGAATCTTAGTGTTGTTTTAATTTGCACCTCTTGAATGACCAATGATGTTGAGCATTTTTCTCATATATTTATTTGCTGTTTGTATTTCTTCATCTGATAAGTGTGTATTCATCTCATATACCCATTTTTGGATTGAGTCTTTAAATTCAGGAAGTCTGATTTTTTTTTTTTTTTTTTGAGCTCTTTATATGTTCTCCATAGTAATCCTTTCTCTGAGGAACAGCTGGCAAAGATTTTTTTTCCACGTTGTGGATTGTCTTTTCACTCTCTTGGTGGTTTTTCTTACTGTGAAAAAGCTTTTTAGTAAGATGAGATCCCTGCTGTTGATTCTTTGTGATAGTTCCTCAGCTATTGGGAAAACCATATCTTCTTTACACGTTCATCATTGGAGAGAGGGTAGGGGAGTAGGGAAAAAAGAATCAAGTTATATCATGCACAGGTACAAATTCTTTATGATGAATGTAATCATTATGTGTACCCAAAATGTACCAATAAACTTAATTAATAAAAAATATTTCATGGGATATTGGAGACAGCACTCTTCAAGAGAGGAAAAAGATGTTTAATCCTCATTTTCTGAATTTTCTATAACACGCATTACAGTGCCTTGTACATATCAGAGACTCAGTAAGTATGTATTAAATAAATGAATGAATTAGGCATTCTTTGTACTGAAAAGATGATATTAAGGTTTCTGGTATAGATTTCTTTCCTTTTGACAAACCACACTTACTGAGGTGAGGTAGTAATAATAACTATAATAACAGTAAGACAGCACCATCTACTCCTTATGATAGATCTCTAGTGATCTTGGCTTTGTGCTAAGTGACTTATACACTGTCTACAATCCCTACAAGAACTTTCAAAAGTAAGTGATGATTAACGAGATTAACTACCACAATGCCACAAAAGTATGAAAGCTATTTCATCAAAAATATAGTAAGAGTATACAAATTCAGATTGCTTTGACCAATGTCCACTTGGATGAAATGGATGCACCTTGAGACCACACTCTTAAGTGAAATAAATCAGACACACATATGTAAATACCACATAATTTTTCTGATATGAGAAACAGAAAGTGTAAATAAAGACCAAAATACATAATAGATACTGTGAAATAGGAAGAAAATATTCAAATGGGAAGGGGAGCTAAGGAGAGGGGATGAAAGGAAGGAAAGGAGAAGAAAAATAAGAAAAGAAGGAAAATCTGGAAACAAAGTTTTTGTACATAAGGAGAGGAAGAGAGGATGAAGGGAGGGGAGGGGAATGGGGAAAAAAAAGAATCAAGTGATATCACATAGAGGTACAAAGTCCCTGTGGTGAATGTGACCATTACATGTACCTAAAAATGTACCAATAAACTTAATTAATAAAAAAGGACATTTTGTGGGACACACCTACACAAAATATAGAGTAAGAGTATACAAATTCAGATTGCTTTGATCAAACTTAGATGTGTAATAGATATCATAAATTTAACATGTCAGAAACTAAATTTACATTACCCTGCAGTCTCCCTCATTCCTGGTAATGACCATTTTTCCTTCCAGTTCCTTAGGCCAGATGCTAAAGCCATTTCCTGCTCCTCATTTCCTCATACCTCATACCTCATACCCTAACTGTCAGGATATCCTGTCGGCTCTACCTTGAAAATATGGCCAGGGTGTGATTGCTTCTTGCAAACATTTTGGCCTTAGAGACATGAATTTCCTGTCTGAATCATTATGGTTGCAACCTTATTAGTTTCCCTATTTCTGGTCTTTCTCCCTTGAGTTTGCATAAACACAGCAGCTAAAAACATTTTTTAAAAAAATAGCAGAACAACAAATGGTTACTCATCTCACTTAGTTAAAAAAATGTCATCACTAAATCCTATAAAGCCCTTTTTATTTTTATTTAATGTTTTTCTCCATTCAGTAGACATCAATCTTCAAGAGAAGATAAAGATATTTAATTCTCATTTTCAGGTTTTTCCACTACACATAGAACAGTGCCTAAGATATAGTAGAGACTCGGTAAATATATATTGAATAAATGAATGAATTGGGCATTCTTTGTACTGAAAAGAAAATGATATTAAAGTTTCTGGTATACATTTCTTTCCCTGTGACATTCCACACTTACTGAGGTGAGGTAGTAATAATAGCTATAATAAAAGTAAGTCAACACCATCTACCCCTTATGACTGATCTACAGTGAGCTTGACACTGTGCTAAGTGATTTATATACCATCTACAAATCCCTACAACTTTACAAAGTAAGTGATGATTAATGAGATTACCTACCCTGACGTCACAAAATTATTAATTACCTTGGTCTAAAATTAAAATCCTAGTTAACTCTGAAGTCTGAACTCTTTGCAAATTACATTTTACTGCTTCCACATAAGAGCTGATAGAATTTCTGTGGTTTTCATATTTCTACCAAAATGTCCTTGCCCACAAACCTACTGGAGCCACATCTTCCTTTGTTTCATACTTAGATGTGTAAGAAAATTGTCAGGAAGGTTACTATTGACTGGTTGGTAATGCTTTACACTGAAGTGTAGGTCCACCTTGCCCAGTATTTTCCTTTTCCTTATATTCTTTCCTCAGAAACACTTCCTACTCTCTACTTCTACAATTTTGACACCTTACATTATAAATAGAAATGAGAACATATAATACTGTCTTTCTCTGTGTGGCTTATTCCACTTGGTGTAATGTATGCATGACCATTCATGTTGTCAAAAATGATGGGATTTCCTTATTTATTAATGCTGAGTGGTGTTCCATTCTATGGATGTCACTCAGTATTCATGAGAATTGGTTGCAAGATCCCTGGAGATACCAAAATCTGTAGCTGTTCCAGTCACTTATATAGAATGATGCAGTGTTATCATACAACCTACGTGTATCCTGCCATGTTTTGGAATCATTTCTAGATAAGGTATATACCTAATACAGTGTAATATCATGTAGAATTTGTTACACTGTATTGCATAGTGAATAAGGATAAGAAATAAATGTCTGCACATGTTCAGTACTGATGTAATTTTTCCTCAAATATCTTCAATCTTTGATTGGTTGAATTTATTGATACAGAACACACAGATATGGAAAGTCAATCGTATACATATTATACTTTATTCATCCATTTATCCATCCACAAACATTAAGATTATTTTTGTGCCTTGGTTATTGTGAATAATATTGCAATGAATATGAAACTACAGATAGTTTTTAAGGTACTGATTTTATTACCTTTGGGTATATCAATGACTGGAATTAATAGATGAAATAGTAGATCTCTTTTTAACTTTTAGATTCCACATATAAATGAGATCATAAATACATTCTATGTGCCTTGTTTAGTTGACTTAACAAAATGATCTTCATCCATATTGCTGAAAATGAAAAGATTTCATTTTTCTCATGACTGGCTAGCACTCAAACACATATACATATATGTGTGTGTGTATTTCACTATATATATCACTATATATATCACTACATATATCACTATATATATATATCACTACATGTATCACTATATATATCACTACATATATATCACATTTTTCTATCCATATATCAGTTGATGGACACCAGTTACTTTCCATTCCTTTGCTAGTGAATAGTGCTGCAATGAACATGGCAGTCTTCATCTCCCATAATATTGATCTCCTTTAAGTTTATACCTAGATGTTGTATTGATGCATGACATAGCAGTTCTATTTTAAAATTTGAGAAAGCTCTGCATTATTTTCCATAATGCTATGCTAATTTACAATCCCAACAATAATGTCCAAGGATTCTCTTTCTCCACATGCTGTCCATAATGTTATTTTTTAATAAATCTAAAAGGTACAATAGATATTGTGAAGGGAAAGAAACTGTTCAAAAGGATAGAGCAACTGGGATGAAGGAAAAGAGGAAAGAATGGAAAAATATTTATATATGTATACACAAGATAGCTAAGATAATTGTATTGCTAATTTCAGTTGCATTAGAGAAAGTAACAGTTAATGTTTAATTGTTTGATCCATCTTGCAAGACCATATTTATTTAACTGAGTAACCAATTTGAACATAACAATATGTAATACAGAAACCATTATTATTTTTTTATTTTTTAAAATAAAAGTAAGAAAATATTAACAGACACCTTTTTTACAAAAGAGCAAAGAACAGTACAGACAATACAGAGTGACAAACAAAGTGGTAGGAAATTAACAATGCTTGTTGTATTACATGTTGATATCTTCAAATTGGTTTCTCATGAAAACAGATAGAGACATGCAATATTGATTAGTCAAGGACTCACTGACAGTTTCTTTCAGCAAAGAAATAGAAGACAGTAGAACAACCATGTTAACTATCCTGTATATACATACATACAAAATTTCTCCTTCTTTCCCTTCTCTTTTCCCCCATCCCAGTTGCCCTTTACCCTTGAGTGTTTTCCTATCACTTCACAATGTCTATCATACCTCCTAGTTTAAATTAACTCCTTCAGGTTTTACACTAGTGAGACAACGTGGTGCTTGCACCACATTGATTTATTTCACTTATGAGTATGGTCTCTAGTTGTGACCATTTACCTATAAAGGCCTCGAGTTTCTCTTTCTTTGTAGCTGAGTAATATTCCATTCTCTAAAAGCACCACAATTTTCTTATCCAATCCTCGTTGGATGGACATTTGGGTTGCTTCCACAATTTAGCAATTGCAAATTGTGCTGCTATGAACATAGGTGAACATATATCACTGTGATATGATGTTTTTAGATCTTCTGGGAAAATACCCAGAAGGGGAATAGCTGGGTTGAATGGGACCTCTAAATCTAGTTTTCTGAGGAATCTCCAAACTGATTTCCACAGTGGT
>NW_004955595.1:782733-851414 GCF_000276665.1 Chinchilla lanigera
AATGACTAATGATGTTGAACATTTTCTCATGTATTTATTTGCCATTTGTATTTCATTATCTGAGAAGTGTGTGTTCATCTCCGCTGCCCATTTTTGGATTGGGTCTTTGAATTTGGGGGGGCTGATTTTTTTAATTCTTTATATGTTCTAGATAGAAGCCCTTTATACAAGGGATAGTCAGCTATAATTTTTTCCAAGTTTGTGGGTTTTCTTTTTACTCTGCTGGTGATTTCTTTAGATGTGCAGATAATTTTCAGTAGGATGAGATCCCAGTTCTTGATTCTTTCAAGTGATTCACGTGCACTTTGGTTTTTGTTCATGAACTCTCTGCCTACTCCTATGTCTTCAAGGTTTTTACTGACTTTTTCTTCCAATAGATTTAGTGTTTCCGGTTTAATATTGAGATCTGTGAACCATTTTGACTTGAGTTTGGTGCATGGTGACTTCAGTCTATTTTCAGTCTTTGGCAGGTAGCAAGCCAATTTTTCCAGCACCATTTATTAAAGAGTCTATCGTTCTTCCAGTGAGTTTGATTGGCCCCTTTATCAAAGATTAGGTGGTTGAGTGTGTTTTTGGTTGTGGCTGTTTCTTCCTGTCTGTTCCATTGATCCTCAGGTCTGTTTTTTAGCCAGTACCAGGCTGATTTTATGACAGAAGCTTTGTAGTGTAATTTCAGGTCGGGGATTGTTATTCCACCTGACTTGTCCTTGTTGCTCAGGATTGCTTTTGCTATTCTGGGTCTCTTCTGGTTCCAGATGAATTTAAGGCATGTTCTCTCTAGATCTGTGAGGTATACTAATGGTAGTTTAATGGGAATTGCAGTAAATCTGTACAGCAGTTTTGGGAGTATGGCCATTTTCACAATGTTGGTTCTTCCTATCCATGAGCAAGGAATATTTTTCCATTTACCGAAATCTTCTTCGATCTCTTTTTTCAGAGTACTGTAGTTTTCATTGAATAATCTTTCACTTCTTTTGTTAGATTGATTACTAAATATTTCAATTTCTTGGATGTTATTGTGAAAAGGATGATTTCCTTAATTTCTCTCTCAGTCTGTTGTTTGTGTATAAGAATGCTATTGATTTTTGGCTGTTGACTTTGTATCCAGCTACACTGCTGAATTTGGTGATTAATTCCAGGAGTCTTCTTGTGGAGTGTTTGGGGTCTTCCATGTAAATTCTTTCTAGGAAGTAATAGTCACTTCTTGTGGGGTGAGGTGAGACATACCATTGTGAGTTTGATTTACATTTCCCTGAAACTTAAGAAGTCTGTGGATTTTTCACGTTGGCCATTTATATATCTTCTTTGAAGAGATATCTTTTTAGATCAAGGCTTTTGAGATTTTTATGTTCCTTATATACTCTGGATAAAACCTCCTTGTCAGATGTGTACTTTGCAAACAGTTTCTCTCACTCTGTGGGCTGTCTCTTCATTAGGTTGATTGTTTCTTATGCTCTGAAGATTATTAATTTAAAGCAATATTTTTTGTCTATTTTTGGTTTTGTTACCTGTGTTTTAGAGTTTTGTCCTAAATTTTTTTTGCTCATTTCAATGTCCTAAAGCATTTCCCTATGTTACTTCTAGTATCTTTTAGTTTCAGGTGTTACATTTAAATTCTCAATCCACCGTGGTTTAATTTTTGTAATTGTGGAGAGATAAGGACTGGTTTCTTGTACCTATATATATCCAATTTTTCCAGCATCATTTATCAGAAAGACTGTCCTTTCTCCAGTGGATGTTTTTAGAGATGGAAGGAGGAAGGTGGGGGGTATAAAAAGAATTAAGATGGGTTATGTACATGTACCAACTCCAAATGATGAATGTAGTCATCATGTACTGCAGACATATACTAATAAAAATTAAAATTTAAAAAAATATGTTTATAGTGTATTCTGCACCCTGTGGCCCAGAGCTCTTCTGCAGCGTGTTGCTGGTGGTGCTGGTGACTGGCTGAGATTCTCTGCTGCAAGTGTGTAGGTTTGAAGAGAGTTACTTAGCTCGAGGTCATGCTTGTGCCCTGATACCCTGAAAAAAGAAGTTGGCGTGGACTTTTAGTCTGTCTATTGTGCTCCATTGGGCTGTGGATCTGTTTTGATTACTATGACTTATATTTGAAATCAGAAAATATAACGCCACCCACTTTGTTCTTTTTGCTCAAAATGTTTGATATTTGGGGTCATTTATGGGTTTCATATAAATTGAACTTTTAGTTGTATGAAGAATGACACTGGTATTTTAATAATGGTTGCATTGAATCTGTACCTTGCTTTAGGTACTATAGTCCTTTTAGTGAAATTGAGCCTTGCAAATCTTACACACAGGGTATCTTTCCACTTCTTGTGTCTTCTTCAATTGCATTAATGAAAATTGTGTGTGTTTGTGGTGGTGGTTTGTTTGTTTCTTCTTTGCGCGTTTTTTCTTACTTGAGATTGAACCTGGGAACTGTGCACTGCATTACATATCCAGCCATTTTCAATATTATTTTTATTTTGAGGTAGCATCTCATTAATTTTCACAGGCCAAGCTCAAGCTTGCAATCCTGCTGCCTCAGCCTCCCCGATCATCAAGATTTTATAATTTCAGTTGCAGAGACATTTCACATCTTTCATTGTACTTATTCCTAGGTAATTAATTTTCATAGCTATTATAAATGGGATTGCTTTCCTAGTTGCTATTTCAGATAATTTGCTATTGATATTTGTCAATGATATTGACTTTTGTATGTTGATACTGATTTGTGTGGTCTTACTTAAATTATTTATTAGTTCTAATAGTTGTTGGGTGAAGTTTCTGCAGTTTGTTTGTATGTAGCATCATGCCAACTGCAAATAATGACAATTTGGCCTTCTCTTTCACTATTTGGATTACCTTTATATCTTTCTTTTCTTGATTGATCTGGGTAGCATTTCGAAAACTCTGTTGAATGAAATTGGTGAAAGTGAGAAAATTTACCTCATTCTAAATCTTATTTGAATATATTAAAATAAAAATGTCAGCTTTTCTTCATTTAGTATAATGTTGGATGCTGGCTTTTTATAAGTGGTGTTTATAATCCTGGTGTATAGTCCTCATATAACTAGTTTGTTCTTTTTTGTACTATGAAGGTATATTTAAGCTCATCAAGTGCATTTTCTTCATCAATTCAGTGTGTTATACGGCTATTCTTCATTCTGATCATGTTATGTATCACATTTATTGATTTGAAAATACTGAATCACCCTTCCCTTCCTCAGATGAATCCCAGTTATTATGCTGAATTATCTTTTGAATGTTCTATTGTGTTGGTTTGGTATTATTTTGTTGAGAATTTTTATATCAGTGTTCATCAAGAATATTGGTGTTTAGTTTTCTTTTTTCTTGGTGTGACTATTTGTTTTGGTATGAAGGTAATGACAGCCTCATAGAATATGTTTGAAAGAATCCTTTTCTCTTAATTTTGGAATATATCTAGGAAAATAGAAATAATTTTTTCTTTAAATGTTTGTTATAACTCAGAAATGAAACCATGTAATCCTGGGGTTTTCTTTGCAGGCTTTTATAATTGACTCAACCTCATTATTTGTTATTGATTTGTTCAGGTTTTTTATCTCTTAATTACAGTTTTGGTAAGGTTCATGTTTCCAGGAATTTGTCCATTTTTCTAGGTTATTGAATTTGTTGGCATACATTTGTTCATAATCATCTCAAATGATATTTTGTATTTCATTTTTCTCTGGATCTATTTATCTACTTTAATTTATTTTTTAAGTTTTGTTAGTATGTGTTTGCAGTACATACAGGCTGCATTTTTTGTGAAGAGCTGATACATGTACATAATACCTTTAAATTATTTTACCATTCTCTTTGCATCTTACACCCACATCATCTCTCGTGCACCTTCACTACTGCAAAAGATCTGTCTCCCTATTTCCTACTATCATTTATTTTGCATTTCTCATGAAAGAGAACACATGAGATGTTTAAACATGTGTGGCTGACTTATTTTATTTCATATTATGCCCTCAAGATACATCCATTTTACTAAAAATGACTCAAGCTTATCTTTCTTTATGGCAGAGTAGTACTGCATTGTGAAATGGTGTCATCTGTGAATGAGGAAGAAGGACCTACCCAAATACTGAGAGTGTTCAAATCTTGACATTGGACTTCATAGTCTGCAGCACTGAAACAAATTTGTGTTGTCTTTACATCACCCTGTCACTGTCATAACAACCTGAGCAGACTAAGACAGAAAACTAGTACTGTTAAGCAGAGGTACTGGAATATTTGGTTTGGTTTGCAGCCAATTTGCTTTGAGATCACAATCATGGAAAGAATTAAGTTCCTAAAGCACGATACTATAGGATAAAAATATCTAAAAGTGTGGAAGCAGCTTTGGAACAGGATAATAGGGAGAGGCCAGAGGAATTTCGAGAAGGTACACGCTAGAAAAAGCTTATATTACCATGAACAGATCACTAAGGATGATTTGGGTGAGAGCTCAGAAAGAAGAGGAGAGCTATAGGAAAAAATGAATCTTAGAGATGAATGCCTAAGAAATCCTGAATAGAATTTGACAGAAAGATGTATGGTGAAGGCTGTTCTGATGAGATCACAGATGAAAATGAGAAGCATGTGGTCGTCCTTGCTTTAAGTTGTCAAAGAAATTAGCAGAACTCTGTTTGTGTCCTAGTGTTTTGTGGAAGGTAGAATTTTGGAGGATGAAGTTGGATATTTGGTTGAGGAAACACCAGCAAAGTATTGAACGTGTGCTTCTGTTTCTCTTGACTACTGATATTAAAGTGCAGGGAGAGAGAAATGACTTAAAGATGGAATTGGTAACTAGCAGGGAAGCAAGGAAAGATTTGGAATACTCCCAGACAGTTCATATTGAAAAGAGGGAGAAGCCTGTTTGGGATAAAAAAATCAAACAGAAAAGATGTAGCCAAACTTCTGTCTGATAAGGAGATCACTTAGCCACCTAAAGACAAGCCAGGACACATTGTGCAACACACCAGAAGAAGGACCCTGAAGGAAATTCACAGAATGTCAGGGCTTCCCTCCCATCACAGACCCAGAATGTAGGAGTCCAGTGAACACTGGGCCACCGCAGAGAAGCTGTGCTGGTGACATGGCATTAGAGGCATTGAGTCAGGAGCCTCACGTTGGGAGACGCATAGGCATGTGATTGCAGGCCGGGGCAGCCTCAAGCGTAGGGCCAAGGCACGGTGCTGCTGTGGAGGTGCAAACCACAGAGAATGACCACAGAGGAAAGGGACAAGCACAGAGCTGCTATGGAGGCAGGGTCACCCACAGCCTTTCAAGTTCAAACCCTGCAAGGTGAAGCAGTGGTGGCTCCACTCAATGCAAAATCCACTATTTCACTGTGTCCGTGAAGCAGGACGAATGCTCAAGTAGGTCTGGAAGTGAAGCTTGCAAGCCCAGTGGACCAGAGCCTAGAGCATCAAGCCAAGAAAATTAGCCTCCAGCATGGATGCTTAATGTACTTTTTCTGTTGCATTGGGTCCTTTTCTCTTTCATAGTTCTCCCTTTTGGAATCATGGCATTTTGGAAGCACATGGCTTGTTTGCTTTCACAGGTTAACAGCTGGAGAGAAATTAGCCTCTGAATAGTTTGTACTTTGAGTCTTCTCTTTATCTGAGTTAGATGATATTTACGTAGGACTCTGGATTTTAGGATGCATAAGTGAGGTAAGATTTTGGGGTTATTGAGAAGGCATAAATATATTTTTCCTGAAGATGGACATGCATTTCTGGAGAGCCATGGATGAAATTCTATAGCCTGAATGTGTCCTGCAAAAATTCATATGTTGATATTCTGATAAGACAAAAGTAGGAGGTGGGACCTTAATAAAGATAAGATAAGATAAAAGTAAAAGTAGGAGGTGGGACCTTAATAAATAACTAGGGTATGAGGATGGCATCTTCATGGCGGGGGTTAGTGTCATTTTTAAAAAGACCTCAGAGCAGTTTTCTTCTTCTCCTTTTCCTGAGCAGTGAGGAGACATGAACCAGAAAGCAGGCCCCCATCAGACACCGAATCTATAGGCATCTTGTCTGGAATGCCCAGCCTCACAGCGGTGACGATTACATTCCCGTTGTTTATAATTCACCCAGGCCATGGTAGATTGGGTCAGCAGCCTGAGAGCATTAGAACACCAACTCCAGTTCATAGAGTCTGAGAAAATGAGTTGATTCATTTTTGTCATGGGACAGGGAAGTAACAGCCCTTGGAAAAGTAAGTGCCACTTTAAGGTAGACTGTAGAAAATGTTAGAGGACACTGTTAGCTATGAATGCACACTTCCAGAGGGTGGGCATGCAGAGCGTGACAGCAAGGGAAGTCTGGTAGTGTGAAGACATGCAGTGAAGGCAGTGAAGCCTCAACAGCTCTAAATTTAGATGATTGTCAAGCAAAATGTACTGGTAAGATCAGGGAAACCTAGTCCTACACTAGGTCAGACATTCTAGTGCTTTGAAAATTGTGAGTGAAGGTCGGCTTGGGTAGTTCATACTTTTAGTACAAAACCAGGAAGTTCCCCTCTAACCTAGATATCAGTGAGATGGCATACACCCAGCACAACAGAAGAGTTCTCTGAGTTTGGGGTTTGGTGGTGTCTCTAATTTGTGTGGGGAGTTACTAGCGATCAAAGACAGGTCTTGAAGCATTAGCAAAGTGGGAAATAGGTAAAGCACTTCAAGTGAGAGTGATTAATAAAGTTTTTCTGTTTTAGCAGCTACAGCATTTGCTGGAGATACAGGTAGAACTATGAATCTGCATGTTATTGTCCAGTGAAGTTGAAATGTACACTAGTTGTATAGGCATTTTATTGGTTGTTTTTATCCAGTTCCATAGTGTCAGCAGAATTAAACGTTTAATATATGTTGGTGAAAATGGGGCAAGCTCAACCCCTTAGAATTACAACTTCACGTATTTTGTTATAACGCAATTTACTATTGCCACCAGTTTATTCAGAAAGTTAGGTTAACATTCAACAATTTGACATTTAGGATTTTCTTAAGGCCCTTTCAATCTAATAACCTTTGGTATTCCTAATTAGGTCATAATCATTGAATGATGCATATGCCTCTGGAGTATCTTTATTATTGCTTAAACATTTCTTACTTTGATACAAATTTTGAAGCTTGTCATATAAAATTTGAGTGCTTATTATATGACAAACATCAAGTATTCACATGTTTTCCCATGTAATTTTTGCAATTACTATTAAATTTCAGTCTTTCATCATTAACATCAATAATGTGAAATTTATTTCATAATAGGTTATGAAGGGAGATTCCAGTTTGCTATTAAAATGTTGAAAACTGCTCCTAAGTGGTGTATAGATACACTTTCTCCATTAATTATTGATGGTTTTATTTAATATATATTAAATTCCTAGGCTTTGTATGTCATATATATCTTCACATTTGTTTTCTAACTCTTTTGTTAATTCCTCACTGTTAATTCTTTTAGCTTTAGGGGAGAAGCTTCTCATTTTTGGTTATCTTTGTGCAATATTTTTAGTTCTTTTTCTAGCTGAATTTTAGAATATTTGGGGAAAATTCAAAAAGATAGCTGGAAACTTCATTGCAATTCTATTAAATATATGTAATGATTTAGAAATAGGCAACATTCTTAGAGAATTCATTTTGTTAAAGACCATGAAACCTTTCTTTATGTCTTTAAGTCTCCTTTGATGGCTACCAGATAATTTTGCACTTTTTCTCAAAATGTGCCCCTCCTTCCAGTGACATGCCAACACATATTTTGCTGTAATCTCTAATGGAAATAAGACTATCTTTAAAATATTCATTCCCAAGATCCGAGATAAATTTAGCAAGGTAGATTATTTCTTCCTCTGTTTACTAGAGGTCAGCAGGTTGAATCAAACCATTTGTATATATATTAAGACACTGTACTGCTGAGTGTATTTTAGCAGTTCATTGGCTTTCTGTGGAAGGATTTTATGTTCTCTCTGCACCAGTGATCACAATTTTTATAGAAATATACTGTGAAGTTAATGGGAATGTGAAAATACCTGAGAGAGGAATGAAACATCACTCTGACCTTAATAGACATAATATGACCCCTTGATGTGATGGTAATACATCTTTGCTTGGAGAAATGCCAAGGTACTACAATTGATTGTTTCAACAAATATTTAGAGACTGTGTTCTCTTATGTACCTGCTGCTTCTGGAAGGAAGAACTGGGGACAGAGGGAAAGGATCAAAGAAGTTTGGAATGGAGATGCTACAGGCATAAAGGATAATCTATGGGAAAACACTAAAAAACATCAGTTTTGCCACAGTGCATGATATTTTCATCAAGGCTGCGAAAAATAGTTTAGGCCTATAAGAAAGGGAAGCATTACTTTCAATTAGAGAGAGATCATACATATGTAGTGTCATTCCAACTGGGATCCTAGGTTGAGTTGAAACTTGGCAAAGTAGACTTTTCATGAGTGTGACTTAGAAGTAGGTAACATGGATACATGCCTGACATGGATATATTCATTTGCCGAACAGTTATTAGGTGTTTCACAACAATTTCAGCTACTGAAGATACAGCAGTACTGCAAAAGCTGACCCAATGCAAACTGCCGTTCAGCTTATATTCTGTAAGGGTAATGTATGTGAAAGGAACACATGTAGGTCGTATGACTCTGAGCAGGAAATGGACTTTAAGGAAAGAAAGACGAAATAGTACAGAAGCTTAGAGTTTGTGTGAGTGAAGGGCACTATGGTAGGCAGAATGGTCATCTGAGGGCTCTGGACAGAGCAGCACAAGCAACATCAGGGAGCAGAGCATCATTGGGAAGAGGGTGCATCAGGTGTAAGGCTGACGCAGGAACAAGCTTGGGGTGTATTTGGAGAATAGTAAACGTGTCAGTGGATCTTTTAGATTCATGGCACAGGCTGTAGAAGTAGCAATGGAATCAGGAAGGCCTTGCATGCTATGACAGGAAGTTTTATTTTATTCTTGAATTAAGACAAACCATCACTTGTTTTAAAGCAAAGTTCACTGGAATCATGGCAGGCAATTTGGACGATGATTCAGGACAAGGAAAGACTGGAGACAAGCAGTCAAGCAGGCAACAGTGGCCATGGGGTTGGAGAGCATGATGAGCGCTGGCGATGTCATGCCCTAACAGCAGACAGGAAGGTAGTTCTGGGAGCAGGGGTTGCTCTGTACTTATTTCTATTTCGTTTATTTCAATATACCCAAGCATTCTGTGTACTATCTGATACATCATAAGTGCTCAATAATTATGTTTTGTACAAATAGAAAATGTGGTGGCTTGAAGTTTTCAAGGAAAAATTAATGGGAAGCATACTTGAGGAGATAGGAAGGATGACAAAAGCTTTCTACTTGCGTGGCTACATGGAAAGAGGCAGCACCAGTTATTGTAAGGAAATAACAGACTGGGGAAAGGGTGGAGGCAAAGTTGGACCTATTTTGTTTCTCAGTGGAACGGACCAGACAGAATTCCAGTAACCTGTGGGCATTGTGTGACTCTACTGTATACCTGTGTCATGCTCAGCTGAAAGATTCCTTTCTTCCTGGGCAAGGGAACTGTTAAGGTCTTGGATAAGTTTGTAATTGCTGTGCATGCTCTGGAGGGAGAGTGCAAACGAGTGGAATAAGGATCATAAGTGGTAAGCTTATCAGCGATGCATTAGAAAGGTGAGAAAGAGAAATTGGCATGTTGAAAGCATTTGTTTTAACCTCATTTGCTTTCAGAGAATATACATATCTATGAAACGCGGCCCTTGTATTCAGGCAAGGTGCCCCCAAGGAAACCAACCACTCACTTACATGTCAGAGTTACTGTAGGGAAGACTTGAGGCCAATCACATCATGTGAAAGGCTTCTCCTTTTTTCTGAAAGCCTTTGGACCTGTAGATCACCTCTCCAATTACCTTCACTTGCTGCTGTAGTTACTGGAAGACAGAGAATTTTGTACAGGGAGCCTAGACAATCATTTAACACTTTGCAGTTTGGGATAGCATTCCCATTGAAGAGCACCTCACACGTGAAAGGAATGTCCTTCCATTGTCACAACCCACTTTAGCTCTTCAAATTCTGTGTCCGTCAGGTACTCTGCCCTTTATTCCATTGAGAGAGAATCTTTTGTGACTGCAGTTTTCAGCAAAAAAGTTCATTTTTGGTAGTGAATTCTTGCCATTGGTTGTTTTCTTAAATATCGTACTGTTTCAACTTTGGTGTTTACAGATACGACAATATGAAAGGCTTTGGAGGAAGATATCCCAGGGGAGTACATCAAGGAGGACAGATGGCCAGGAAGAAGGCGGGGAGCATCCAGCCAAGGCAGCGCAATGTCACCAGGCTGTCCACGGGGCTTACCGGGTCAGTGACTCAGCAAAGCAGCTTTTTCCAAAACCCTAAGAATGCACTGCCTTCTCAAGTCTCTCCTGAGCTCCAAAAACTCCCAGGCCTTAGCAAATTTTCCCCAAATGATTGTTCTACTGGTCTGCACTCATCGAATGTTCAGCTGTCAAATGTGAGTAATGACAACCATCAAGACAGAACTGACCATCCTCAACAAACCATCTCAAAGAATAGTTACTCACACCCCAGTTGCTCACAATCAATACAAGATAAAATGACAGTGAGTAGAGCAGTTCGTATGAGATGACTGCAGAAAGAATGAGTCATGCAGAAGAGAATCCTGCAATAAATAGCAACATGTTAGAAAAACACATGTGCAAAAAACAGTGCCAGTTCGGAAAGCAGCTAAACCCACTGTAGATCCAGCACCCCTAAGGAAAAGAACAGCTCCTACTAACCCTGCTTATACAGTTCGAAAGTCAAGGGTTCCCAGCAGTGTCCATACATGGCCTTGTAGGTACAGGGTGACTCATTTACTGGCACTGAAAGGTTATAGTCAATCTGAACTGTTTATTTGACTGCAGTTGATCTTGAAACCATAATGTTAATTTCAGTTACTCAGACCCATGTGCTTGAATATTGCATGATTTCTCTTATATGAAAAATTTGGTATGTATTCAAAGTGTGAAATAAAACAGAGATAATAGGAACAAAGGCAGAAAAAAGTTTTGTAATCTACCATAGACAATATATCTAAAAGTATACCTTTTAAAAACTGTAAAATTATCCTACCTATATGGTTTATATGTTCTTTGGTCTATTTATCTGGTTTATAATCTGTATATTCAAGAATTAACTTCATAAAGTCTTAAAAGATAAATAGTTGTTACTGATGAGGGTTTTTTTTGTCTTTTTGAGACAGACTTTCACTATGCAGTTCAAGCTGACCTTAAACTCACTTTCTAGTCCAGGCAGGGCTCAAACTCACAGCGACCCTCCTGCCTCAGCCTCTGGAGTGCTGGGATTACAGGTGTGCATCACCACACTGGCTAAAATAAATAAATGAATCTGATGTTGGAAAAATAAAATTATTTGAGGAAAGGAAAAAAGGAAAAGAATTAAAATGTGCTATGTACAGTTACTTATTCCCTACAAAGAATGTAACCATTGTAATTAGCAAACATTACAAATAAAATAAAAATAAAAATAAAGCTAATACATTAAAGAAGATATGCCCAGAGTACCATTCAAGACAATAGCATTTTTAATATTCCACCAAATATAATTCTTCAGAAATGTCAGATTCTCTTTCAATTCAAAGCAAGCATCTGAAGACGACAGATATTTGTTTTCAAAAGAGAAGTCCAAATATAAATATACAGAGCATAAAACAAATAATGAAAATTGCAATATTGACATGATGGAGACTCAGAAGGCCGACTCTGACAGAAAAGAGGAAAGGGCAAGGACAAACTCAAGCAAAAACTGTCAAAAAGATGGTGCTGCCTCTGGGAAGACTCCTTCACCATCTGTGCTTCCAGATTATTTTCGTAACTATTTCATGATACTTTCCTCTGAGCAGGAATTTAGAGCAAATTATAATGAATATCACACCCTGCATTGCAAGATACTGAATTTTTGTAGACCAATTAATAACCTAGAATCAAAAAGGAAGTTTGTTTCTCCTGGCTCAAAGAATATCAGGATACACCTGAAAAACTCTCACTAGCGTATCAGAAGATAGGATAAGCTAATCGCAGTTGTTTGAATAATATTATAGACGTTCATATCTTTATAACAAGTTTGCTCACATTAAAAAGTTAATCAAGGGGCTGGGGATTTAGCTCAGCGGCACGGCACTTGCCCGGCAAGCGCAAGGTTGTGAGTTTGATTCCCGGTACCGGAAAAAAAAAGTTAATCAAAACTTTTGACTAGAAGCAAGTAAAGTCAGCACAATAAAACAGTGCATGCTTGGACCAAAGGAAACGTAAACATCCTCTCTTAAAATTCCCAATAACTTAACAGTTAATGCTTCATTGTTTGATCAATTTTACATGCATACATCTGGTAATTTGAGCAACTACTTTGATGATAATAATATGCAATATAACAACCATTGTTAATTTATCATCATCTTGTTCTGAAATTCTGTATCATTTTTGTTGTTTTTAAAATTCTCTTCAAAATAAATAAAATTTTAAAAACTAAAAAAATAATCCCAATAACTTGGTCTAAGTTTCCAAAGGAATGAAACTGGGTGGCCTGTGGAAGTTTTCAACAGTATTTTAAAATTTAATTTTAGCTTTTTTCGTTCCATATGTTTGTTTTAATTTTCATGTAACTTTTATTTTTTTATTTTATTTTCATTTATTGATTTTATTATTTTTCATTTATCTTCATTTTCAGTTTTTTTATTATTATTCATTTATTTTATTCTGTTTTGCTATGTTTTGTTTGTACACTTTTGGTGGTGCTGGGGATCGAACCAGGGCCTTGCACATGCTGTGCATGTATGCAGCCACTGAGCTATGTTCCTGCCATTTTCTGCATTCTTAAAGCTACTTTATTTGGTCTTTTTCTTCCTGCACTTGTGTATTCCTTTTCTAGAATATCAAGGACCCAATATCTATGATATAAAACTATGCACATTTTAAAAATAAAGAACTCCACTGAGCAAGATGAAATGTTTGGATAAAGATATTTTCTGTGTATCCTTAATATAAACTATTTCTTAAAACATAAAGTTGACAAAGTTGTATAAAATATTATGACTGAAGCTGTCACCTGTTTACTTCTTAGAACATAAGTTATATGGTCAAATGTAGCAAAGATTTTGAACAGTCATTAGATCATGTGTTCTTTGCAAAATATGCCTTTAGAGTGGGAAATATTGCATTTCCACATTTGAATTTGTAAATGTTTTTCCAAATTTGTTGTCAATGGTAAATGTTTGTATTCATCATGTAAAAAATAATCAGAACACATATAAAAATAACAATTTATATACACTGAGAAAGTGTACATTAAAACCAATATGTGTGGACTCATGATTTAGCTTAGAAATTAAAATACTTGCAGTACCATTGATGTTCTGTTTGAGCACTTTGTTTTTAATTTTAAAGGTAAAAAAACTAACAAAGCAATAATGAAGACAAAATCAAATCAACACAAAAACAACAAAAACCATATGTGACCTCAAAACAAAATAATAGAAATTAACAATGGTTACTACAGGGGCCAAGGATGTAGCTCAGTGGCAGAAGCACCTGCCTGACAAGCGTAAGGTACTGAGTTCGATTCCTGGTGCCAAGAAAAAAAAAAAGAAAAAAGAAAAAAATGGTTGCTACATTACATACTGTTATCTTCAACGAAGTTGCTCATTCCACCAGACATAAGAATGTAAGATTGACCAAACAATAAAAGACAGTAAAGTGTAATTAAAAAAATAACATTGGAAATGATGCAAAGCTTCACCATACAAGATGGTAGGAGTTCAACAATGGCTCTTCTACTGCATATTGTTGTTTTCAGATCAGTCATTCTGATTACCAGATTCAATGGTGCAAAATTGGTCAAGAAAAAAAGAAAATTTTAAGCATTCACAGATCCTTTCAATAAATCACAAACATCAGCAATACACCTATCCCAGCTACCCTTGTATATACATATAGATTTTGTTTGTCATTTTAAAGAGAAAAGAAAAAACCCAAAATAACAAAAAAATACATAAATAAAACAGCATAGTAAACAATGAAAATGATACAGAATTTCAAAATAAGATGATAGGATTTTAACAATGGTTGTTATATATCTTCAAAATGATTGCTCAGATAACTAGATATAGGCATGTAATTTTGATCAAACAATTACAAAATAACAGATCCTTTCAATAAACCAACAGATATTAATAGTACAATTATCCTAGCTATCCTGTGTATACATATACATATTTTTTCTCTTCCTTCTTTCTTTATCCTCTCCCCTCATCATCCCAGTTGCTCCTTCCTATTTGAGCAGTTTCTTTTCCCTTTCACAATATCTACTGTACCTTTCAGATTTTATTTACTCTTTCAGGTTCTTTTTTTTTTAATTTTTTTTTTTTTTTTTTTTTTTTTTTTTTTGTTGTTGTTTTTCTCCGGTACCGGGAACCGAACTCACAACCTTGCGCTTGCCAGGCAGGCGCTTTTGCCGCTGAGCTAAATCCCCAGCCCCTCTTTCAGGTTCCTATACTAGGGAGGAAGTATGATGCTTACACATGGAATCTGATTTTTTTTACTTATGAGTATGGTCTCTAGTTGCATGCATCTACCTATAAAAGTCTCTAGTTTATCTTTCTTTATAGCTGAGCAATACTCCATTGATTAAAAATATCACATCTTTTTAATCCATTCCTCAACTGATAGACATTTAGGTTGTTTTCAAGATTTAGCTATTACAAATAGCACTGCTATCAACTTGGGTGCACGTATATCCCTATGGTATGATGTTTTCAGTACTTCTGGAAAAATACCCAGGAGGAGAATAGCTGGGTTGAATGAGACCTCTAATTCTAGATTACTGGGGAATCTCTAGACTGATTTCCACAGTGATTGCAACATTCTACACTCCCAGTAACAGTGGAGAAGGGGTGATTTTTCCCCACAGCCCCTATAACATTTGTTATTTGTTGATTTCTTCATGTTAGCCATTCTTTCTAGCACAAGAAGGAATCTCAGTGTTGTTTTAATTTGCATTTCTCAAATGACTAATGATGTTAAACCTCTATTCATGTATTTAACTGCTATTTGAATTTGTTCATGTGAGAAGTGTGTATTCATCTCAGATGCGCATTTTTGGATTGGCTATTAAAAGTTGGGGGCCTTTTAAAAAATTCTTTATATGTTCTAAACATTAGCACTTTGTCTGAGGGACAGTTGGCTAAAATTTTTTCCCAACTCATGGGTTTTCTTTTCACCTGTTGGTGATTTCTTTTGATGGGCAAAAACTTTTCAATAAGGTGAGATCCAAGTTGTTGATTCTTTGAAGTATTTCCTGTGCAGTTTGGTATTTGCTCATGAACTCTCTAACTACCACTGTGTCTTCAAGACTTCCACCTACTTTCTCTTCCAATAGATGTAGTGTTTCTGTTTTAATACTTAGATCTGTAAGCTATTTTGACTTTATTTTGGTGCATGGTGGTAAGCTTGGGTGTAGTTTTAGTCTTCAGTATGTGGAAAGCCAGTTTTCCCAGCACCAGTTATTAAAGAAGCTCTCTTGCTTCTAGTGAACATGTTTGGCCTCTTTGTTAAAGATGAGGTGGCTGACAGTGTTTGTGGTTCTGTCTGCATCTTCTAGTTTGTTCCATTGATCTTCAGGTCTGCTTTTTTGGCCAATACTATGCTGATTTTATAGCAGTAGCTTTGTAGTATAATTTCAAATTGGGGATTGTGATACCTCCTGCCTTGCCTTTGTTTCCTTGGATTGCTTTTGTTATTCTGGGTCTCTTCTGGTTGCAGATGAATTTTAGCAATACTTTCTCTAGGTCTATCAGGTATAACAATGGTATTCTCATCAGAATTGCACTGAATCTGTACAACAATTTTGGGAGTATGGACATTGTCACAATGTTGGAAAATGGAATATCCTTCCATTTTTTGAAATTTTCTTTAATCTCTTTTTTCGGGGTTGTGTAATTTTCACTGTATAGATCTTTTACTTCTTTTGTTAGATTGATTCCTAAGTATTTCAGTTTTTGGATGCTATTGTGAAAGGTATGGTTTCCCTTATTTCTCTCTCAGTATGTTTGTTGTTTGTGTATGAGAATGCTATTAATTTCTGAGTGTTGACTTTGTATCTGCCTATGATACTGAATTTGTTGATTAATTCTAGGAGTCTTTTTGTAGAGGTTTTGGGGTCTTCTATGTAGAGTATCATGTCATCTGTAAGTAAAGATAATTTCACTTCCTCCTTTCATATCTTTATTCCTTTTGTTTCTCTCCTTGTCTAATTGCTCTTGATAATGCTTCCAGAACTATGTTGAATTGGAATGGCGCCAGTGGAATCCTTGTCTTGTTCCTGATTTTAAAGTGAAAGCTTTCAGATATTGTCCATTTAGTATGATGTTGGCTGTTGGTTTGTCATAGATGGCTTTTACTAGATTGGGGTAAAGTCCATCTATACTAATTTTTTGTAGGGTTTTTATCATGAATAAGTGTTGGACTTTATCAAAAGCTTTTTCTGCATCTACCGAGATGATCATATGATTCTTGTGTTTAGTCTGATTGATTTGCATAAATGGAATCATCCCTGCATTCCTGGGATGAATCCCACTTTGTCATAGTGTATTATCTTCTTGATGGTTTGCTGCATTCTATTAGCTAATATTTTATAGAGAATTTTTGCCTCTATGTTCATTAGGGAGATTAGCCTTTAGTTCTCTTTTTCTGGTTAGTTCTTTTTCTGGTCTTGGTATCAGGGTAATACTTGCCTCCAGGAATGAGCATGGGAGAATTGCTTCCCTTTCTATTTCTGTAAATAGTTTCAAAGAATTGATATTAAATCTTCTCTAAATTTCTTTTAGAAGTCAGCTGTGAATTCATCAGGACCTAGGCTTTTTTTTGTTTGTAAGTTTCTTTTATAACATTTTCAATTTCATCAGCTGATATCGGGTTATTCAAGATTTTTGTATGTTCTTAATTAGCTTTGCTAATTCATATGTGTCTAGGAAACCGTCCATTTTTGTTTGTATTCCACCCTATGAGAGTAAAGATTTTCATAGTAGGTGTTGGTGATCTTTTGAATTTCTACAAGATCTCCAGTGATTTCACCCTTTTCATTCCTTATTGCATATATTTGAGTTTTTTCTTTCCTTTTTTTTTTTATAAGGTTGGCTAGGGGTTTATCAGTTTTATTTATTTTTTAAAAGAACCAACTCTTTGATTCATTAATTCCTTATATTGTTTTCTTAGTTTCAATTGTGTTAATTTCTGCTCTGATCTTTATAATTTCCTCCCTTCTTTGGGCTTTGGGATTAACTTGTTCTGCTTTTTCTGTAAGTTTGAGGTGTAACATAAGGTTATTTGTGTTCATTCTGTTTTCCTGATGTGGGAATCCACTGCTATAAATTTCCCTCTGAGGATGACTTTCATGGCATCCCACAGGTTCCGGTAGTCTGTATTTGCATTTTTGTTTGACTGTAAATAGTGTTTAATTTCTACTTTAAATTCTTCTGTGACCAATTGGTGGTTCAGGAGGGTGTTATTTAATTTCCATGTGTTTCTGGAGCTTTTGCAATTTCTTTTATCATTTATTTCCAGTTTCATTGCACTACTGTCTGATAATATGCACGGGATAATTTCAGTTCCTTTGCATTTACTTACATATGTTCTATGTGCTAGCATGTAGTCTATTTTAGAGAATGTCACACGCACAGGGGAATAGAATGTACATTCTAATTTTGTTGGGTGGAATATTCTGTGTAGGTCTGCTAAGTCCATTTGTTCACATGTTTGGTTTCATTCTATTATTTCTTTGCAGATTTCTGTCTAGTTGATCTATCTCTTTGTGAGAATGGGATGTTAAAATCACCTACTACAATTTTGTTATTACTTATTCAATTTTTCATGTCTGGTAAAATTTGCCATATGTAATTGGGTGCTCCTACATTTGGTCCAAATATATTTATGATTGTTTTCTCTTTCTCTAGCAGTTTTCCCTTAACAAGAATATAATGACTTCATTATCTCTTTGATCATTATTGGTTTGAAGTTTTCCTTGTCTGCAAACAGAAGAGCTACTCTTGCTTTTTTGTGGATTTCTGTGTCGTGGAGTATTGTTTTCCAACCTTTCACTTTCAGTCTATGGATTTCATTTTGAGTTAAATACATTTCTTGTTGGATTTATTTCTTTTTTCTTCTTCTTTTTATATTCTTTGGTTTTTTTTATTTTAAAGACAAAAGAATGAAAACATCTTAATGAACACACATACATTTACAAAATAACACAAAACAACAGAAGCAATACAGAATCTCAGAGAAGGTGATAGGAAATCAACAATGGTTGTTATATTACTTATTGATATCTTCAAATTGGATACTCAGATAAACAAATATAGACATGTAAGATTGATCATATGCTTAAACTTTAGCTATTCCTTTCAATAGAGGAATAAAAGTCAATAGTACCATTATGTTAGCTATCCTCTGTATACATATAAATATATTTTCTCCCTTCTTTCTTTTCTCTTTTCCCTCATCCCAGTTGTTCTTTCCTTTTATGCAGTTTTCTTCCCTTTCACAACATCTATTGTACCTCCTAGATTTTATTCACTCTTTCAGGTTATTACACTAGTGAGATAATACAGTGTTTACACATGAAGGTCTGAATTACTTCACTTATAATATGATCTCTAGTTGTGTCCATTTTCCTATAAAAGCCTCAAGATTATCTTTCTTTATAGCTGAGTAATATTTCATATGTAAAAATACCACAACATTTTTATTCATTCCTCAGTGGATGGGCATTTGTGTTGCTTCCATGATTTAGCTATTACAAATTGCGCTGCTATAAACGTGGGTGCACGTATATTGCTGTGGTATGATGTCTTCAGTTCTTCTGGGAAAATACCCACAAAGGGAATAGCTGGATTCAGTGGGAGGTGGAGGCAGTGTCCTGGGCTCCCAAACATTTCACCAAGGCTTCCGAGTCCAAGGCCCCTTACAATGGTGGCAGCGAGTGGTGGAGCCAGAGGACCCAGGCTCCCAGACAGCTCCCAGAGGCTTCCCACATCCAAGGCCCCTTCCCGAGGTGGCAGTGGGGGTTGGAGCCAGAGGACCAGGGCACCCAGACACCTCACCAAAGTATTCTGCTCCAAGAAACCTTCCAGCAATGGAGGCAGGGGGAATGCCATGTGCACTTCTTACAAACCCTGTTTCCCTCATCTGCCTTGGGGGTGAACACTTCCCACATTCTACTAATTAATTAATTAGGAAATTGTTTTTTTGCCTTACTGTGGATTAAACCCAGGACGTTTGCTCTAAGCTACATTTTCAGCCCTTTCAATTTTTATTCTCTTTGCTTTTCTGCTACCTCCTCCATCCCGCCTTGGAACCAGCCATCTGTGGATTGAAACATCCATAAACTGTGAGCCAAAATAAACCTTTCCACATTTAATTTGTTGGTATCCATTATTGTGTCTCAGTGATAAGAAAGTAAATGGTACAAGCTTTTTTACACATTGTAAATAATATTCCTTGGTCTGAACAGTAGCTGGTAAACATTTTCCCCTTCTGTAGGCTGCCTCCTAAGTCTGTCAGTGTTTTCCTTGTGTATGCAGAAGTCTTTTACTTTTTTATAGTCTCATTTGTTGGTTCATGGGGACACTTCTTGTGCAGTTAGGGTGCTGTTCAGAAAGTTCTTGCCTATGTCTGTCTTCATGAGTTTTACTTATTTTATCTTCCAGAAGATTAAGGGTTCTAATTTTAATATTTAGATTTTTGATCCCTTTGATTTTATTTTAGTATATGCTGGCAGATACAGGTCTAGATTAAATCTTCAGTGGAGAAGTAGTTTTCCCAATGCCATTTGTTAAAGATGCTATCATTCTGCCAGTGTATGTGTTTGTCCCCTTGATCCAAGATCAGATGGCTAAATGTACCTGGGGTTGTTTATGCATCCTCATTTCTGTCATACTGACCCATATGTCTATTTTTGTGCCAGTACCGTGCTGTTTTTTATCACTGTAATATAATTTAAAATCAGGGATTGTGGTGCTTCCTGCTTTGCTGTTGTTCTCCAGGATTTTTTTATTCATCTCTTATTGTTTTGTATAAATACCAGTACAATTTAGTTATCCATACTGTAGTTGGAAATTGTTATTGTATTATTTTCTGATTACAATTGCTCTGCAAATATTTCTGATTTATAATTCCTTACATTGTGGGGTTATTTCTATGTTTTCAAAAATTACTTTTGGAAAATTTTATTTCAAAGAGAAAAGAACAAAAACAAAATAACAAACCCAAAGACAAAAACAAAACAACACAAAAACAATAAATACAATGCAGAATTTCAAAACAAGATGATAGGAAATTAGCAATGGTTTTTGTATTACATATAGTTATATTCAAAGAAGTTGCTCAGATTAACAGATATAGGTATGCAGGATTGATCAAAGAAATAAGCATTAACACTTCCTTTCAATAAGCCAAAAGAAATTTGTAGTACAATTGCCTTAGCTATGGTATACATATATATGATAGCTTCTTTGTCTCTTTCTTTTCTCCCTTCCCTCATCGCAGTTGTTCTTTACTTTTGAGCAGTTTCTTTTTCTCTCACAATATCTGTTGTACCTGTAATACTTTATTTACTCTTTAATGATCTTACATTAGGGAGACAATATAATGTTTACACATATGGGTCTGATTTATTTCACTTATAATTATGATCTCTAGTTGCATTCATTTACCTATAGATGCCTCAAATTTATTTTTCTTTATATCTGAGTAATACTCCATTGTATAAAAATACCACATCTTTTTTATTCATTGATCAGTTGATGAGCGTTTGGGTTGTTCCCAAGATTTAGATATTAGAAATTGCACTGCTATAAACATGGGTGCGCATATAGCACTGTGGTATAATGTTTTCAGTTTTTTTTCAAAAAATATTCAGAAGGCGGGGTAACTGGGGCAAATGGGACCTCTAATTCTAGTTTTTTGAGGTATCTTCACAGTGATTTCCACAGTGATTGTACCAGTCTACCTCCCACCAACAATGGACAAGGGTTCCTTTTTCCCTACAGCCTCTCTATCATCTGTTATTGTTTGATTTCTTGATGCTAGCCATCTTTCTGGCATGTTTTATATAGATCTGATGGCAGTGAAGTTCTTGAATTTTAGTGTGCATATTCTTTTAATTGATCTTTTGGAGGACATGTTAACTATTGAGTCCTAAGTTGGTGACTGGTATAAGAACATATTTCCATTTTGGCTTCCTTGTTTTTGTTAGATAATTAGAGTTGATGTCATTATTCCTCTGTTGATAGTAATATATATATTTTTTGTAACTCTTTCGGGATTTCTTTCTTGTGTTTCGTTTTTGGAAATGCTAACAAGATGTACTGATTGTGATATTTGTTATTTATATTTCTTGTTGTCTCAGAGTGCTTCATTAGGCTTGGCAAATTCCTCACTAAAACTTACATGAGTATTGCTTCTTTCCTATTCTCTCACATGTTTTTTCCATCAACTTCTATGTCTCTTTTCATCATGTATTTTCTTTTTGCACTCCATAATCTCATACTTACATTTCCTACTAACATCTATTGTATTCTAGCTCTCTCTTCTCTTTTCTCTGAGGCAATCCTTACGTGTGGTCAGAAAAATATACATTTCTCTATAGATAATACTGTAAGAATAATTCCGACTAAAAGGATATAGACTTAAAATGGGAGGTCAGTATATTTGAATAAAGGTATACCTAGGAAACTCAATAAATAACATCGTGCCAAACAACAGTATTTGAAATCATCACATAGTTTACTGATTTTATTTTCATTACCCTCATAAATACAGTTGATTAAATGCAAAGCAAATTTCTCTGAAATTAATTCATAATAGTAAAACCTATTGCCTATATGAATGAATATTAGATTTTGCTGAAGAACATTTCTATTCTTTTACCTTCTTCATGCAGTGCTTGGATTTGGTCCAGTCTATTAGTTAATTCTCTTCTATAGTGCTCTTCAATTAATTCAGCTCATTTTTTTAATGCTTGATATTCAGTAGCATATTATAGAAGATAGATTATCATTATGAATCTCAGACATTCCAGTTATGTAACCACATAGAAAGCTAAACATTCTGCTTCTTACATTTTTCCTCAGTATAGAAACAGTAATTATCATAGTCTCTAGTTTGTAGATTTATAAGATTATCTTAAGGTTTTATCAAGTACCTATCTGTTCTCGAGTTACATAGCCAGCTGTATTACCACTTAAGAGAGGACCTAGAGTTTAATGCACACTCACTGAATGACACTTGTAATGACCACTGTTAATTTCATTTTTTTTTTTACTACTGCTATGTGACATTACCACTAACTTTACAGCTCAAAATAGCAAGCTCTCTCACATTATATGGGTCAGAAATCACACCACAGCTAAGATTGCTCCTCTGTTTTAAGATTTCTTCTGAAACTATGATCAAATTATTGGCCTGGGCTGTCATCTATGTGAGAATCAATTGGGGAAGGATCCATTTCCAACTCACTTGTTTGACTGTTGGCAAAATCCTTTGGAACTCTAGGCTAAGCGTCAGTTTTCCCCAAGCCATTAGCCAGAGACACCTGTCAGATCATTGTCAAGGGGAAATTCCATGGAGCCTATCCAGGAACAAGGGATATCTTTCTGTTTTGTGAAATGTTCTCCAGCTACTTTGTCAAAGTTCTACTAGTTTTCATTTGAAAAATATTTCATTCCATTGTTAATTCCTAAATATTTAATTTTTGAAGCTGTTCTGTATGATATTTTTTCCTAATTTCTTTCTTGTTGAGTTTATCAATGGTGTATGATTTTATTTATTAGAGCTTTTTATTCTTTTTCCTTCATCTAGCTAAGGGTTTATCTATCTTTTTGAAGAACTGGCATCTTATGTATTTTATGTGCACCTTATGTATTTTTTTGTGCATTTTTGTTTAGTCCCCATTTCATCTACTTCTGATCTGTATATTTTCTTTCCTGATTATTGCTTGCTCAATTTCTGGCACCGTAGTTTGAGTTCTGAGTCATACCATGGTTACTTAAGCTTTTGATGCTCACTGGGATGCAGTGTCAGCTGGGCATTGAAGGATGAGGTATTTTTTCCAGTCTTCTTAATCTGGATTTGCTTGTGTCTGTCTTTCCAAAAATTCTAAACAATTGCTTTTTTCCTATGAACCTATCATCACTTCCACTAACTCAACACTGGGTAGTCCCCAGGTCCAGGTTTTCCAGGAGACAACTGTTAGTGTGTTGTCAATATTTCAGTTGTAGAGGGCCATCTAAATTCAGGTTTGTCCCAGATACACTGCAGATGCATTATTCCGAATTAAGTAGCCGAGTTCCTAGAAAGAGTCATCTCTACAAGTTTTTATGTAGCTAGGTGAGGCCTGGATGTCTTGCCCAAATTTAATGGCGCATGGCTCAACACTGAAGGATTCTGCCTGGCTCTGGGCACAATCACTATGATGGCCCAGCCCCAAGTTCCTACATCACACCTGTATTCATCAATGTTTTCATTCAGTGTCACACTGGAAGCCCATGGATTTCCATGACTGGTACCATACTACAGTAGGACCAAGGCCCACACTGCTGTAGACTGCCTTTTGTTGACTTTGAATCATAGTCTAAGAAAGCACTGACCAGTAACAGGCAATGCTAGTTGAGAAAAAGATCTAATAGATTGGTGATGCATATCTTTCCCTGTCACTGGAGCTGTTATGAAGGTTGTGTCCGCTGGAAGAGTTGGAATGGGAGCCATAACAATTTTTCTGTTGTTGTGTTTTAACATCCCAGAGCTACACTGCAGAGCAAAATCTTTGATTTTTTATCCTCTTCTTCTCCCAGGAAATGTGTCTTATACTGTGCTATCCTGCCTAAGGTTGGGGTACTGTTATTGAATACAACAGATGGCTGCCCAGGCTGGTGCTATGGTAGGTTGCACTTGAACTAAAATGTCCCACAAGAGTTTCATGTGCTCAAAGCTGGGGCTTTCGGAAGGTGATTGAGAAAACAGGGCACTATACTCATCAGTGGGTTAATGCAATGATGATTTCATAGCTGAATGTGCTATTAGGAGGTAGAGCCTGTTTGGAGGGGCTGGGTCACTGTGGGCATAACCTGACCTGGAATAATGTATTCTTGCCACACTATTCTCTCTCTCTCTCTCTCTCCCCCTCTGTCCCCTTTCTGCAACATGTTCAGGAGCTTTCTTTCACAAGTCCCTTCTAACATGTCATTTCTGTCTTGGCCAGTTGAATACAGACTGAACTCCCTGAAGCCATGAATGAAATAAACCTCTCTTCCTAAATTGCAGGTATCAAGTATTTTGTCTCAGCAATGGAAAGGCTACCTAAAACAATACAGTCAGACACGTTTCTTTTGTTTTGGTTGCCTATGATTTCTTTCTTTTTGCATGTGATTTCTAATGTTAAACATGGAGAACATATTTGATAAAGTTTTCTTGTATAGTTGAAATTTGCTAAGAGAGCAAATCTTAAGTATTCTAGCCACTCAAAGAAAGGTAAGTATATGAGTTGACAAATCTATTAATTAAATTGATTCTGGTCATAATTACATATGTATGTAGGTGTATAGGAAATCACATTGCACATTTTAAATATATACAATTTATCTGTCAATTATAGTTCAATAAAGCTAGAGAAAAAAGAATGTAAATGTTTCCAGGAGATGGGTTCAACTTAAAATTTGGACAGTATTAAACGAAACATTGATTGTTGTCTGCATACACAAACATCTCCCCTCTAGAACTAGAGCCAGAACACAGTTGACAACGAACTTCCCCAATTCCCTTCAATATCTTCAGGCATTTTGTGACAGGTGCAGTGGTACTTTGTAAGTTGCATGTTGCTATACAGATAATCAGAAGGCTGAATTTTTAATGAGGGACTCTATGTCATTATGTTCCATATAAACACAGCTCAATTCTTCTCAATAGGGCTCATAGCTGTCTTTATATAATGCTTAGAGAGCAATAAGGCTGTTTCCACCTTAAATTTGATATCCCCTTCTACCTACTGTACCCTCTATATATCTTCCTAGTATCAAAAATGAATCAGAAGGACTGATTTATATTTTGTCCAAATGTTCTAATTTTCCAGCTGCTATCATCACCATCGAGTGTTGCCAGCCAAGCCCAGTGCTGATAATATTGCAGCAAAAAAATATTTTTAGTGGTCATAGTCATGAACTTCTCTGCTTCTTTAACCCCTGTATAGTTTTTTGTCTTCTTTAAATTTTCTCTATCAATCTTTTATAATTCCACTACTCTGCCCTAATTTCACAATTTTTGATGAATGTTTCATTGAGTGATTTGCCATAAAGATTTTATTAATTTGATTGAATTTAATATTTAGCATGTTTAATACTAATATATTTAAGTATATTTGGTATACTTATTAATATACTTCAATATTTAGTTACCATAGGTGCATATATATACTTTTTTTGTGTGTGTGGTACCAGGGATCGAATGCATGACCTTGTGCTTGCCAGGCAGGCATTTATGACACTGAGCTATATCCCCAGCCCGAGGTGCATATATAAATAGGAAAAATTATAACTGTTTTCCTGTACCATTAGAATCAATTTTTCAACTCATGAAAAAAAAACCATGTATCTAATTTATCTCTTGAAAATATCACAATCATTTTTAAATAACAGAAACTGATATTTATGATTTTGTATAAATATTTAATTTTTCTATAATTTTATACCTACAATAATTAACCATTTATCAGAATTATCATCCTTAACCAAGGTAACCGACTGGATGATTAAAAATCAAGAATTATGTTGCTTTTATTTTCCATGAACACTTTTTTCAATTTGTTTTAACAATTTTGTAGAGGTAAAAATAAATACATATATATATATGCCAACACACATATGCATTTACAATATCATTCAAAAACATTTGCATATTTTAATCTATTTAATTTCCTATAATTTAAAATTAATAATGAATCAAAACATTTAATATCGAGCATTTTGTACCTATTTTAAATTATCTAGAATGTTATAAAATTAAATACTCTAGAAAAAATAGACATTACTATCAATATTTGCTCACTATAATACAGTACATATAATTTTAAGTTTAAATAATTTGTAGGAACAATAACTGTTTAAACTCATTAAATTGAAATGGAAAATCAATGCAACTGAAGTTACAACAAATTTGACCCTACTACTGAACAAACCAAAACATTTTGCTAACACTGTTTTTGTTATATTATTAAACTCTGAATCATAACAAATATTTTATCTTGAAACTAAAGCTTTTTCTTATTATCTTGTAGCTATACTAACAAAGACTTTTACAAAAGTATCTTTGCAATGTCCAAAAAAGGAAATATCATTTAAGGGCATTCTTTTGTGTGTTTGCTCTTTTGACCTCTTAGACAATTTTGACTATGTATACCAGGTATTCCTAGAGTGCATGCAATCAAGTGAACTAATTTTTTCCATCAGTTCATTGACTGTTTCATAAAATAATTAAAAAAACAAAGGGAGGGTGAAAGGAATCTAGCTCCAGACAAATGTGAAATTTTCATTATAAAAGACTAATTATGTTCTCTCTGTAACAAGCGGGAAGAAAGTATAGATATATTAAAAAATAGATTTGGTATATACATGCACAAAAGTAAGTGATTTACAGCTCTGTCAATGACCTCCAGCCAAAGACCACCAAGAGCATACTATTAGCTAAACAAATTTTATTTATTACTCATCAGCAGGAAAGAAGAATATACCCCTAGAAATGAGTTACATGAAGGACTTGTTTGGAAAGAATTTGGCCTTGTGTTAGGTAATTTAGGAAAGGGTCAGTGGAAGCAGGGCTTCACTCTGAACTGGGTGCTATTAAGGGGTGGAATAATTCTGTGACTGGGTATTCTAGTAAGTCTTATCTATAGTGAAGGTAGACTAGAGTGTGCCTAAAACTGTATTGGGAAAGGAGTATCAGTCACTCCTATTAGCCATGGTAGAGAAATTGGGGGCATTTTGTGGCTTGGACAATATTAATGCTTTACCTGTCTTCAAATACAAAACTGGAGTGATCTTCTTTATGTTCTCATCCATTGTGATCACAGAATAGTCTCTTGGGGTGTTGGTGTTCTATAATATCATTTATGCTAAACAGATAAATACCAAAGTCTAGTAAACTATCAAGTAACAATTCTAAGATGTAGTGGTCAGATCAGGTCAACTTCTGGATGCCAGTGGCTGCTTTTCTCCTTGTCAGACTAATCCAAGCTTTCTTTCCCGAAGATCAGCAGATATTTCATCTGAAGACAACGATAGCCAGAAGCGTAAGCAATGGGGAAGCGTTCTTCTCTGAGAGAATACGGATGAGCAAAGTTAGAGGTAGGCTGTCAAATTATCAAGAAATATCTCAAATTGGATCCTCTGTAGAAGAGTGGATGTGGGAAGAGCTAAATATACATTGAGATACTCTTAAGTTTTTCTCTTTCATAAATAGTCCAAACAGGCTTATTTAAGAGTCTATTTTGAGCTGGATTTCTAGTTAAAAGTAAAAGTGCCCAAAAGAGAGCAATATACCCATTTTGCTCAGCACAGAAATGCTCTATAATTTGCTAGAGTGATGATAGAACTGTTGCACAGACAAAACTGAAGCTTGGAAAATCTGTTTACCACTGGTCTAATAAGTCAGCCCTTCTTAGTCTTTTCATATACAGTTGAATTCTGGAGGTTGAGAACAAATGTGTGACTCAGGAGTTTGAAGTTAGGTGGATGAATTTGCAGCTTCCATGTCAAGCTTGGTTGCAGGCAGTAGAGGAGTTGAAAGGAAGAAGAAGAGACTTGGGCAAGACTCCAGGTGAGCAGTACGAGTGAGGAGAACACAGATGCTCGAGACCACATCACACGGACCTCCAAATCTATGTAAGTCGCAAGTCTCAGGGGTTCAGGCAGAGACCTGGGAAAGTGAGACAGATGGTACACCGCACCAGTCACAAAGAAAAGGCAGAGATTCTGCGCCAACTCCAGGGGATTTTGGTTCCCATTGATGGGCTGGACCTAAAGCATTGTGGGGCTCTTGTGAGTTCAGAAGAAAGTATAAGGAGGATTCAGCAATGAAATGCTAGATGCGTCCTACAGCTCAAGTAGCCATCTCTGAAACTGAATCATTTGCCAAAGTACAGATTTCATGTTCCCCAGTAGTAGCAAAAATATTTTAGGTAACACTTTAATTTTCTCAGATACCGTGGCTTATCTAACTCCCTGGCATGGTTCTGAAGCCTCCTTTTTCTCTTTCTAATGCTTGTGGTACAGTCTCTGTCACTGAGCCAGGAAGATGACTATCCTTTCATGAGAATAATCTCTGCACCAGACCCTAAGACAGGAGTTCTGTTTTCTGAATTTCCATCTCTCTCAACATTTTATAGGAGGAAATAGAGCCTCATAGGAGTATCTTAGCCTGATCCAAAGAACTGGATCCTGGGGTATTTTGTTCCTATATTAAGCTATGCAGCTTTCTCAGGACACCTCTGCTTGTTCTAGACCTTAGCACCTACTAAGCATGCCCAAGCCTTGCTTGCCTCATTCAGTATGTTGCCTTCCTCACCAGGCTATGTATCATGTGGGCTGCTTTATATCATCATAGCTCATTATTCAATGGCATTTCGTCAGAGGCATATACAATCCACAATGAGGGAAACACTCACCTCAGAAATGAGCCTTGGTTATTCGGTGACTTCATCCTGTGGGTTTACAGTCCTCTCAGCCCCTACTGGACTGCCCATCCGTACAGTTTCCCACCTCCAAAATCAGGGTCATATGGATATTGAGTAATACAAATTTGAATATGGTGAGAGGGTAGGTTAGAGGCACAGAGTTCTTAAACTGCAGCAGTGTTTAAGCTGAGGAACGGGACTTTATATTTTTTAATTTATATAAGAGAAAAGCACATGACTATAGAGAGAGATATGACCTTTGGATGGCTGTGAGAGAGGGAGAAAGGCCCTGCAGTAAATAGCAACAGCACCATCCTCTAAAACTCTCCACTCCCAGAACCTCTGGATGCTTACATAGCATTTTGCTAAAGGATGAAAACTCTCTCAGCAGCATAACTCTTTTCACATAACTGTTTTGTTTCTTTCATTTAGAATGGTTTCTTGTCTATTCTCTTTGGAAATCATCTAATGCCTTTTCACATTATTTAATCCAGAGTAGATGTTGGAGCTGAAATTGCCAGTTGAATCTTCAGAAATTTTAATTTCACTGCCTCTTGAGTTTCCCAAAGCCTAAGATTTGCAATTCAGTGTCCCTTTATCCCCACTTCCCACTTCATGGGTCTCACCATTTAAAGATTATATTTACATTTACTTTCTAACAAGATTATATCTCCTAAAGAAATTCCATGGTCAAAATATCACATGGATGTAGAATACAAAATATAAGTCAAAAACTGCTGACAGATAATAAATAAATAGAATAACTGCCTTGCTATTTCATCACTTTTTTTCCCAATTCTTCTAAAACTTCTGCAGAAAGGCATTTCTGTTGATTGATGCAACACTTGAATAAAAAAAATGCACACAGAGTGGCCCTACCATGAATTATGAGCCACATATTATCTAACATTACCATCTTCAAGTCACAAAATGTTACTAGGAGCTTTTCCAATTTTTTTCCAGAAAGCTTGAGCAAGAATAGAAGAATTTGAAGGTAAATGCAATGAACAAGTATTTGGATTGGCTTTCTGAAGACAACAGCAGAAATTTCTGGAATAAAACCAAAACTTCCCCATTTATCCCTGAAAGAAGCATATTCTGATGAGTAAATGTGGTTGACCTGCCCAGCTTTATGTTCTTTGCTGTGTTATTTTCTCTTTCTCTTGAGATATCTTGTCCTATTGTAAACAGTGTCTTTTACATATGAGATGGGAGTAATAGATAAATGGGCATGGAGGCAGGAGAGATAAGTATTTAGTATTAATTTGTTCTAGGCTGCATCTTTACAAAATGATAAGCTCATTACATTTCAGACAGCCTATATAATGTAAAAAGTAAAAAAGATGTGACCTTCCTCACTTACAAAGGGCTTCAGTTAGTTTAGTCCTCCACAAAGAATTTAGCTATTTTCTCAGGGGCAAGAACCATAGGTGAAGACATGGGAAAGAGCTAAGATCCATGCAGGGTTAAGTGGTAAATATGAGAAATATTCTGTAGGTAAATATATTACTTCCTTCTTGTAGACATGCACTCATACACACACACACACACACACACACACACACAAACACATACTCTAACATGCAGAACAATGTTATATAAGCAGTAGATAAATGAAAATGAGCCAAAGCAGAAGTAGTGGCAAGATGACGTAGAAAGGAGGGTGTCTAGTTAGCACCTCAGGGAGCAAGATGAGAAGTGTACTTAACACTTTTAAAAGATTATCAAAATAATTATTTTTCAGAACGAATTTCTCCACTATTAATTTATATTTAAAGCCATGAATATCAGGCATAACAAACCATTGAAACTTATTTGAAATTATACAATGCCAGAGATTGGAAATTTTCATGTGCCATCTTTACTACCGAATTATAAAACCTATCCTTTTCCTTTTGTTGCCTGTGGCTGTAATTAGAGTGATTCAATAGTCATGATTCTCTTGGTTCTAAATGGTGGATCAACTCAAACTATATTAATCTGCTACAGTGGGTTTTACTGGCTTATGAGAGCAGGTAGAAAAGATGGTTTGGTTAGAGGTGATGGCTGAGCATATTAAGAAGCTTATGCAAATTTTCCTCTTGAATCTCCCTTCATTTGCAGGTGTAAAGAAAATACAGCTACCAGGGCAACCTGACATTCTGCTTAATAACATAGTTGGCAGGACATTGCTGTTCATGGTGTGTGACTCTTATTTTGAGCATTCTGTATTCATCCTCAAGTTTTCTCCTGCCCTCCACCAAAATTAAAATTAAATGGAGCCACAAAAAATGAATATGTAAAATATTTGCACATGAAAAACATTTCCGTTGAGATTTGTAGTAGCAATAGTAAACTTGTACAGCTGCCATCACATACTTTGTGAAATTATTGTAATCTCTCTCTGGAATTTCAGTGGTATTTGGCCAATTTATTCCATTCTGATTGAATATAATGCCGTGTTTCTGACTAGGTGTAGATATTTCAAACCGCAGATCTCAATCCCTCCCACACATGTACAGATCTCTGAAAACTCTTATTCAAGTTTGAATGATTACATCAATTAACTGGGAACAAGTTGGAGTTGAAGTAAATAGAGAGCATCACCACCCTTCAACTATTTATTTCTTACAAACAAGAAAATAAATACTATTTTTTCAAAACAGATTTCAGAAAAAAGAAGGAAAAGTAGATGATCATGCATATACTTCAGTTCTGCGATGGAAAATGCTTCCCAATTACAAGAAAGGCCCTATGGCTCCAGGTAGACAGGACCCATCTAGGCTCTACGGGGGAGACACACAATGTCTCCTTAGGGCAGAATATTCTGTGGTGGCTACATGGGGAAGGAGGATATCAATGTGTAAAACAGAGAGACAGGGAGAGGAATGTGAATTAAAAGTTGTTGAAGTCTGGAGGGCAACCCACTGCTTGTTTCCTGAGAGAAAAAATGCCATGTATACCACTGCCACCAGCTTAAAAGGTACAAGTCATCCACTGACGGGGTAACCAGAAATAGCTTTTATGCTTAGGTAGGAAATCTTGTTTTACCCTTTAAGAAAAGTGTTCTTTTTTGTTTCAAAGTGTTTATTAGTCATTCTGGAATGTTTCAAGGATGCAAACATGAGTAACACTCATGTACATACCCAGACTGAACAAACATCGATAAGTCCTTTGCCATTTACTGCACATCCTTTTTTGAGGTACAATAGAGACCAAGAGACTAATACGTGGTTCCCAGTATCCTTTGTTCCTTATTCTGTAAGCAAACTCCTGATAACTGTGCATAGGGTTTCCAAGAACTAAAGTTGTGTACCATGGCTCCCTCCCAGGCAATATACGACAGTGTGATGAAGTTATAGTCAGTGGGATATGAATAGAAGAATGCTTCTTTCCCACATTGCTTCAGGGTACAATGAAGACTACGTGAGGTGTGAGGTGTTGAAAAGACCACATGGTCAGGCTTAAGAGGAGAACAATGAAAGAGAACGAGCCTGAGTCCCTGAACTTATAAAGCCATTACAACAGACTTGAAGTGTACTGTCACACACAGCTATGCTATCGTGTGAGAGAAAAACAAACCTCCGTCTTGTATAAGCCACTCCTAGTTTTGAGTCTCAATTCTAGCAAACAAATGTAAATTTTGCTAAATCTAAGTGACTTTTCACTATATAAGGTATTCACTATATGATTACCATACACCAATCTTCTAGGAATAAGAGATAAAGTAATAAATAAATACCCAAAACTTCCTACCTTCATGGAGCTTACATTCTAGAAGGGGAGACATATAGTGACAATGGCAGTAAAACACAGAGGATGTTAGATGGTGGGAAAGGTTGTTGAAAAAATATAGCGAGGAGGATAGGGATGGTGTACGCATTGCAATTTCAAATGGAGTGGCTAGGGAATGCCTCAGTGGCATTTGAACAAAACTGTGAAGAAAGTGGCTGAGTAAATCAGGTAGAGGTCTAAAGGAAGAGCATTCTAGAAAAGTGATTAATATATGCAACATGAGACTAGTATATGCAGTGAGGCAAGAACCTATCTGTTGTCTGAGTAATAGCAAAAGAGAACAATGTGGCAGGGATTCCTGAAATATGGTGGGAAGCATTAGAATATGAGATTACAGAGCAAAGGGATGGATGTGAGTAGAGCTTTATAGCCTATTATAAGGGCTTTAGAATTTAAGCAATGGGTATTGTTTAAAATGGCCATATTCCAGATACAACATAAAAGTGCAGCTAGTAGGATTTGCAGATGGACCCAACTTAGAGGTTTAAGAGAAGGAGAGAAGACAATAGTGACTCCACGTGTTTTCATCATAACAGTTAAAAGAATGCGATATCATGTACAGAGATAAGGAAAATCAGGGGAAGATCACACGAAGGAGGTTTTTCTGGGAAAATCAGAACTTGGGCTTTGGACACATTAAGTTTGAGATAGCTAATGGACATCAGTTAGACAAAGTAAGCTGAACATGTGAATTGAGGGTCAGCAGAGAGGAACAAATCTAGGAGAACATACAAGTAGGGGACATGCAAAGCCATATTCCTGAATGAGTTGACATAGGGAAAGACTGTTTACAGAAGAGATAAGACATCCAAGGATGAAGCCTTGGGCACTTTGTTGTTGGAAAGTTGGGGAGATGAGGAGGATTTGGCAGGGGGGACTGGTAAGGAGAATCAAAACAGCAAGAGGAAACCCAGAAGAGAGTAGTGCCCCCCAAATCAAAAGCCTTCTACAGAAGGCTTTTCTATTATTTTGAAAATGCTCAGCTTTTTCAACTTCTGTCAGATCTGAAAATTCCTAGGGGTGACATTTCTACAGGCAGCCACCACCCAGTTTAAGAAGGAGGGTGTTTTGGTCAGTCTCATCTCAACACTGCATTTCCCAGTGACTCCCAGAAAAAGAATCTGCTTTTTTTTTTTTTTTTTTTTGGTGTTTGGGGGACAGGGTCTCACCATGCAGTTCAGGCTGGTCTTGAATTCACTTTGTATTCCTGGCAGGCCTGGAAGTTGCAACGATCCTCTTGCCTCAGCCTCCCGAGTGCTGGGATTACAGAGGTGTGCCACAACGCCGGGCTAAAGAAGCCCCTCTTAAGCGTACCTGATAATTATGTGTTGTTTTCTACTCCCACCTCCACATATAGCACCTCTCATCCAGGATCCGACTCTGTGATTGGCTGGCACTCATTCTTTTTATGCGTGGTCTGTTACTAAGCCATGGCAAATACTTTCTCTGAGCCAGTTATAGACCTGTTGTTTATAAGTTTGTGATTGCTTTACTTGATCTGAGGTCATTACCCCAAGCACTCATTTTGGACAACCCAGATGCACCCTACACACTCCTACCCATGACCACTAAATCTCATGCCCCCTCGATCCCACTCCATATCCTGACAGCAGCAACGAGGAGGTCAGGACATGAAGTCAGAGAAGGTGGCCATCTCACTATAAATAGTGTTGCCACAAGCTCACTTTAGTGGGCAGAAGGATGACTTCACCTTAGTTATCAAGCCTGCCTGCTACCTATGTGTGAGAGATGTACTAGTAAGTATATATAAAGAAGGAGGATCATGGCTACCTGAGTAGCTAATAGTCACTGACTGTCTGATTTCCCAGGCACTCAGGGAAAATGCTTCATGGGATTTATCAAGGTCAGCCTTGAGTGGTAAACACTTCAGCCCCATTGAAGAGCAGGCCAGAGTTACTTTGATCACTTCTGCTCCAGCTTGATCAGAACGCCACAAACCGTGTGTGTGTGTGGGGGGGTGTATAGCCTTAGGCCAGCGAAGAGCCAAGATAAAGAGGCTGTGTCCAGAGTGAACTGTGCCCCTGTACTTTCTTTGTCACATTCGTAGATTCTCACAACCCAACTCCAAATGTACCTGAAGAGAAATCCAGAAAGCAGTTGTATGCAGTTTCTATATCATTGAGACTTTTTTCCAAATTGAATTAAATAGTTATACTGTAGTTGCATATGGTTAGTTATAGGTGGTTATAGTAACTATCGTTTTATGGCTACTCACTCTAATTATGATCAGTTATGAAGAGTATTCCTATAGTTACTAACCAATTGTGGTTAAGGGTTGTGGATACTAGCTAGTCACAGCTGCTGGGTTTAGTGGCTCCTAACTAGTCATCAACACTAGGTGCTGTTGCTAAGTAGCCTTGTTATTATACTGTATCTGCTAACTAGTTGTGGTTGTTGATTTATCAATAGTAACTAGCTTCAATTAAGCAGTTAGGATACTAATAGTCATAGTTACCAGTGTGTGGCTACTAACTAGTTAAGGTTAACATTTAGGGCTATTATCTTGTCATAGCTGCCAATTTGTGACTAGCTGTGCTTGCTAGGTTGGAAATTGTAGTTTGTGTTTATACTGGTTGTGGTTACTAACTAGCAATGGTTAATATATCTTATTGCTAGCATATTATACTTACAAGGTTTTTATTACTGACTACTTCTGATTACCAAGTTGAGATTGCTGAAAAGTTATGACTATAAATTTTTGACTTACTGGTCTGCAAGTGCTAACTAGCTGTGGCTTCTAATTGGTAGTTGCTTTGTGTCTTCTAAGTAGTTTGATTTACTAGGTATTTTTGTTAACTAGTTATGATTACTGGTTGTGGCTAATAAGCAGCTGTGACCTCTAGTTATACTTAATTGAATTTGTGGCTAGTTATGTTGATAGCTGGTATATTTATGATTGTATACGATTAGCTAAAGTTAGTTGTGAGAATTCTAAGATTAGTTTTAGGTGGCTTTGGCTATAACTATAGTTATTCAATTGTATGAAGTTATGATCATTGCTATACAGTTAGTGTATTATAAAGTGAATGCTACAATTGTAATTATTTGATCTTGGACATAACTGATCTACAGATATAACTTCACATTTTCTAGCACCTTCATAATTCATGCACACTGAAGAGCATACTTTTACTACTTAATTGTACTACATTCAAGTCTCCATTGTGGAGAGGCCAAGGTGTAAAGTCTTTTAAAACAAAGCCATGGGGGCTGGGGATTTAGCTCAGCGGCACAGCGCCTGCCTGGCAAGCACAAGGTAATGAGTTTGATTCCCGGTACCAGAAACAAACAAACAACACCAACAAAAAAACCAAAAACCAAAAACAAAAAAACAAAACCATGTATCTAAAGTCCTGAGCATTTCCTACCATCCTGCTACCAATTGGATCGTCTCTAGGAAGCATCTGAAAAGTGCAAAGCATTCTTTTGCAATCTTTATTACTAGAGAAAGCACCTGTCCAAAGTCTTTGTATTCTGCTTAGTGCCAAGGAGACATGAACTGGAATTCTACCTAGGTTCTTCATGGTACCGATTCCAGTCACTCAGAGGCACCCTTCCCAAGCCCCTCACAGAAAAGATATTTCTATTACCTTCAAATTCAGAGGTACCTTTAATCTAATAGGGAGAGCAATAGAGTCGTGTAGGGAAGCAGACCACACTCTGCACCTCCTTCTTAATGTCTTACCCATTTGTTATATCTAGAAAGTCTTCCCAGATTGTTAAGGTTAGGCTTTATCTCTCCTCTTGCAAGGCTCTGTTTTTGCTTCAGCACAGCATTGAACATATTAAATGTCTTGTTTTGCACAGAAGATTATGAGGGCCTAGAGAAAAAGATATATGCCTTGTTTATTTCTTCAAGTACTGGATCATGGAAGTGGCTCTAAAGTACTAGGCTACATCATATTTGTGAAGTCAGTAATAGTAATCATGACTAGAAATGCAAGATCAAGATTTTAGGTGACTTATGATATATGTACATGCATAAATAGGTATATATTCATATATATTAATTCTAGATTATACCAAATATATAAGCCTGGGTTATATTCTAGCAGGCATTCATTCATTCATTCAGAGAATTTTTATTACAAATAAAATATATCCATGAGCACCACACATTCCCTTGTCCTCATTTGTCGCACCTTCTAGTGGCATGAGACAGACGACAGATTGCAGACATGTTCAGTTAACTCTATAGTCAGCTGGGAAGTGATAAGTTGGAGGGAATAAAGAAGAGGGAGATCAGGCAAGATGGATGTGCCTGGGGGTGAAGGGCAGGCTGAAGTGTAGGAAGAGAGGCCAGCGTAAGCTTCATTTGACTTGAAAGGCCTGAGGAGTCTGGTATGTGGATGGGTGGGGAGAGTGTCCAGGAGCAAGGCACAGCCCTGCAAAGGCCCTCAGCAGGGAGTGAGGCCGGCACGACCTAGGGACATCAAGGAGGCCTTGGAAGCTGAGGCGGGGTGTAGCCCTTCTTCATGCACTCAGCCCACCCTGTACCCCAAAGTACCGCTGACCTCCGTCCCTGCTCCCCACACTTGCCTTGGCTGTGCTGTCTGTCACCTAGCACACTCTGTCATTTCCCACTTGGGGCCTTGTGCCAACTCACTCCTCAAGTCAAGGAGAAAGCTTCTGCCTCAACCTCTGTGAAGGCTGACTGATTGTGTCAGCTTGAGTATGTGATGCCCAACTAGATTGGCTCAGCATAGTTCTGAGTGTGGAAGACGCACCCGAGGGAGGATTACCGCCAGGGAGCTGTAACAGGGAAACAAAGAGGCAAGGCTCACGTCTGTTCCTTTGGAGGAGCTCCAGTCTTCACTTTCACCTAGGACGTCACCTCCTGGGTTTTAGTGCAGACTCTTCAGCCTCTAGCACTGACCCTTCAGCCTCCTGCTACAGACTCACATGGGACCCTACACACAGTTCCAAGGCTTCGTCAGGATCCTTTGGATCCCCAGTACACAGAGAGCCCTTTTGCACTTTTGCACACCCAACTCTGTCGGCGGCCATCATAAGCCAATCCATAAAGTCTCTGTATCTCTAGTTAACACTGACTGATAGTCTCCCACCTCTCCTTCCACACCCGTGCCCTGGACTGCAGCAAGTTCAAATCCATCACTCCAGTGCATAGGCAGTAGGTGCTTCTCCCAGCACTGCTCCACAACCACCTGATTGGCTGTAGCACAGGCAGGGAGAGGATCTGCCTGGCCCCAGGATAAAAGGTAGGGAGGTGTTCATGCTTTCTGGAGGTTCAGGGGACAGGAATGCATACAGGATTGGGGACTCATGACAGAGTGCAGTTCTTGGTGCCATGTCAGGCATCAAACCTGACAAGAGCAATGCCAGGTCCCTGTCACTGGTCACCACTTGCTATGGGGCACGGGATCAGGCTTGGTAGCCAATGTGACCTACCTGAGATGTAAAGCTCAGAGACCTGAGGGGCTCTCCCAGGTTCACACAGGGTGTGACACTTGGAAATGGAATTTGCACAGGGTTCCTGGATCGACGCTCTTAATCAGTGTTCTGTGCTCAAGCACCAAGTCACCATGGGTGAAAGAAGGCAGCACGTCTGGGCACTCCCTCATGCCCCATCGATGTCTGAAGGGTCACGAATCTTGGCAAAGGCATAGTTGGTCAGAGGAAGTGCTCTGCTACTCTTTTCTAGTTGGATTTTCAACTGCTCGGTTCATGCGCAGGTGAGATGTTTGCCTTCAGTGGAAAAGCCAATCTTTCTTGGCATCTAGGGCTTCCAATCCTGCCATCTGACATCCAAGCAGACACCAGGGATATTTTTCCATCTAGGGCTTTGGTATATAGTATTGGTCCTGACCTACTTGCAGTTCCCCTTTTGAGCTGATTCGGTTGGCAATGCTATTCTCATCTAGACACTGGCTGTCAACCTGCTGACCACAAGGGTAGGCAGGAAAGCAACAGAGTGTGGGTTGGTGTATATTTAACATCACTGCTGGAAAAAAAATGATTGTACTTGGCCTCTTGTACTGAGACAAAAACAGGTTGCTATGTGAAAGGAGAGCTTTTGTAAGGCATTTGAGCACTATGCATTTAGAGTTCCCTGTTCTTGGGTTGGGGGAGTCAGTATTCAACTTCATTCTAAGTTTTTGACAAATGTGAAATGAAACTGATTCTTTAAAAGATTAAAAGGCATTTAGTGTGGTATACAAAGTATAACTGTATAATGATGAAACTGGAGTTTTAGCAATTCGATGCAGAAAGTGTTTATTAGGCACCAAATGTGTAGAAGCTACTGATCCAGTGAAAAGAAACCAGAGATGAGTCAGCCTTAATCTAAGCCTGGAGGGATTTGAGAACCCTAGAACATTGGGAAAAGACGTATATGACTGAGGGATCACACTTTCTTTATTTGTTCCTTTCTTTCTAATTTTTTTTTTTTGTTTTTTGAGACAAGGTCTTGCTATGTACTGAAGACTACCCTTAAACTAAATTATATAGCCCAGGCTGGCCGCTAACTGATGGCAATCCTTCTGCCTCAGCCTCCCAAGTGTTGGGACTGCAGGCATGCATCACCACATCTGGTTGTGAGGAATCTCGGTTTCTTTAACACTATCCATTTTGGCATAACGAGGACAGTGGTACCTTGATAATGCTGGAAACTCACCTTGAAGGGAAAGAGAATTAGTGGTTCATCCTGGACCTAAGTAGGTAGAGCAACAAGGTGGCATTCAAAGAGAACTTATTTTCTCTCATTCATTAAAAAATAGGGTTAGGAAGTTGAATGAGTGAGGACATCTTTCAGAAACTTCGAGACCTATGGTTATTTTAAGATTGAAGGGCAACTGAAATAGCTACAATCGCCTGAAGAAAGCCATCTACAGTGTAGAACACAACTGTTGTACTTAAATGACAATTTACAGATTATTTTATCTTAAAGAGAAAAAAATAAAAATAAAAGTTTCAAAACAGGTTAGTAGGAGAGTTACAATAATTAATACATTGCATATTGTTGTCTTCACAGTAGTTATTCAGATCACAAGATATAGGCACGATATCTTGTCCGAAAGTTATTAGCACAAAACTTTCTATTCAATGAACTAAGAGAAACTAGCTGTATAACTACCTTAACTATCTTGTGTTCAAATATTTTTTTGTTTTTCCCTTCATTCCGTTCTCCTTTTACCCATCACAGTTTGTCTTTTCTTTTCAACAGTTTCTGCGCAATTCACAATATCTATTGTACATTTTGGATCTTATATGCTCATTTTTCACACTAGTGAAACAATATGTTTATACATATGGGTCTGATTTATTTAACTTATGGATATGGTCTTGAGTTGCATCCATTTACATATAAAAGTCTCAATTTTATCCTTCTTTATGGCTGAATAGTATTCCATTCTATAAAAAGATCTTTTTTTATCCATGCCATGCTTGATGGGCATTTGGGTTGTTTACAAGATTTAGCTATTACAAATTGTGCTGTTATAAATATGGGTGCACATATATTGCTGTGGTATCATGTTTTTTAGTTTTCTGGGAAGGTACCCAGAAGGAGAATAGCTGAGTCAAATAAGACCTCTAATTCTAGTTTTTGAAGGAATCTCCACACTGATTTCTATAGTGGCTGCACCAGTCTACACTCCCACCAACACTGAAGGGTTCCTTTCTTCCCCACAGCCCTGCCAGCTTTTGTTATCAGTTGATTTTCTGATGATAACCACTGTTTCTGGGATGAGATGGAATCTCAGTGTTTTAATTTGCAACTCTCAAATGACCAATGATGATGAACACTTTTTCATGTATTTATTCGCCATTTGTACTTCTTGATCAGAGAAGTATGTATTCATCACAGAAGCCACTTTCAGACTGGATTTATGAAGCTGGGGGGATCTGAGTTTCATTCAATTTTTTATGTGTTCTAGATATAAGCGCTTGGTCTGAGAGACAGCCAACTATAATCTTTTCCCACTCTATGGGTTGTCTTTTCACTCTGTTAGTGATTTCTTTTGTTATGCAACTGCTTTTTAATAAGGTGAGATCTGATTTTTTAATTCTCTGTAATGTTTCCCTTGCAGTCTGGGTTTTGTTTGTGAACTCCCTACGTACAACTATATCTTCAAGATTTCTACTTATTTTCTCTTCCAGTAAATTTAGTGTTTCTATTTTAATATTTAAATCTTTGATCCATTTTGACTTTAGTGCATGGTGATAGACAAGGGTCTGGCTTTAGTCTTTGGCATGTGGAAAGCCAGTTTTTCCAGCACCATACATTAAAGAGTTTATCTTTCTTCAAGTGAACATATTTGATTCTTTTGTCAAAGATATGATGGCTGAGTGTGTTTGGGATGTGTCTTTATTTTCTACTTTGTTCCACTGATCACTGGGCCTGTTTTTTGCCAATACCATGCTGATTTTATTGTAGTAGCTTTGTAGTATAATTTCAGGTCTGGGATTGTGATGTTCCCTGACTTGTCTTTGTTATCTAGATTTGTTATTGCTGTTCTAGGTCTCTTCTGGTTCCAAATAAATTTTAGGAATGTTTTCTCTAGATCTGTGAGGTGTGTTAATGGTATTTTGATTGAGCTTGCATTAAATCTGATAGCAGTTTGAGGATTATAGCCATTTTTACTATATTGGTTCTTCCTATCCAAGTGTAAGAGCTATCTTTTCATTTTCTGATATCCTCTTTGATCTCCTTTTTTAGGGTACTATAATTTTCACTGTACAGATCTTTTACAATCTTTGTTAGATTGATTCCTAAGTATTTCAGTTTTTTGGATGCTATTGTGAAGGGTGTGGTTTCCCTAATTTCTCTCTATGAGTTTGTTGCTTGTGTATAGGAGTGCTAGTGATTTTTGAGTGTTGGCTTTGTATCCTGCCACACTACTGAATCTGGATATTAAATCTATAAGTGTTTGCATAAAGCTTTGGGGTCTTCTATGTAGAGTATCATGTCATCTGCAAATAATGATAATTTAACTTCTTCCTTTCCTACCTTTAACATTTTATTTTTTTTTCTCTTCTAATTGCACTGGCTAATGTTTCCAGAACTATATTGAATAGGAGTGGGGAGAGTGGACATCCTTATCTTGTTCTTGATTTTACAGTGAACACTTTCTGTTTTTAACAATTTAATATGATGTTAGCTGTTGGTTTGTCATAGATGGCTTTTATAAGTCTGAGGTAAAGACCATCTTTTCCAATTTTCTCTAGAGCTTTTATCTTGAATGGATGTTGGACTTTGTCAAATGCTTTTTCTGCATCTATTCAGATGATCATGTGATTTTTGTCTTTGGGTCTGTTCATATGATGTATTACATTTATTGATTTGTGCATGCTGATGCATCCCTGCATCCCTCAGATGAATCCTACTTGGGCATGATGCATAGTCTTCTTGATGTTTTGGTGCATTCTGTTTGCCAGTTTCTTATTAAGGATTTTTGTATCTATGTTCATTAGGGAAACTGACATGTAGTCTCTTTTTTTTTTTCTTCTCTGTTTTTGGAATCAGGATAATATTTGCTTTTGGAAATTATTTTGGAAGTACTGCTTCCCTTTCAATTACTTTAAAGAGTTTCAGCAATAGTGACATTAGTTATTCTCTAATTTTTTTGTAGAATTCAACAGTGAATCCATCAGGGCCTGGGCTTTTATTTGTTAAATTTTTAATTACATTTTCAATTTCATTGTTTAATATCAGGTTATTTAGTATTTTCATATCTTCTTGATTTAATTTTGGCAATTCAATTGTGTCTAGGAATATGCCCATTTCTTCAGTATTTTCCTTCTTATTTGATTATGTCCATTCAAATATCCATCCAAACAGGATTGGATAAAAAAATGTGGTACTTTTATATAATGGAATATTACTCAGCTATAAGGAAAGATAAACTCAAGGCTTTTATAGGTAAATGGTCACAACTAGAGACCATACTTTTTCTGAACCAGAAAAAGAAGAGACAATGTTTACCTACATGAAAATATCATAAAGTCAAGTGAGATAATTGATGAAAGAGAAGAAGAAGATGAGTAGAATAAAACTAAAAAAAAGGTTAGAAGATCACCTGTTGGATCATATTGCTAATGTTGCTTGGGATATTTCCATGCCTCCAGTTCTGCCTGTCCATTGCGTGTGCCTTAGCCAGGGTCCTACTGTGGTTCTGGTGTTTCTGCAGGTCTCATGCCTTGAGTCCCATCAGTGGAGGGTGGGATAGCGGATCTCAGACTGCTCTCACCAGCTGCACAGCCCTCGGTCAATAGAGGAGGGGAGGTGGTAAACTCACACTCGTCTCACCAGCTGTTCCATCCCCAAGATGCTGAATTTGAGAATTATGACTTTGGCTTAGGAGCAGTGTAATCTAGGCCCACAGGTTGGGAAGTACAGTCACAACACAGCATGTGGACCTAGAGCCAAATCCCATTTTGATTGTCTTCCAGGCTACCACAGCCTTCAAACACTCTGATTTCTGTCATCATAAATCAATGAAAACAGTGGTAAAAGGTGAAATCCACAAGCGTTTTGAGCAATGATGACATGATCATTTATCTTTCAAAGTCAAAAGCCTCATACAAATACAGTATTGTACTTAAAACCATCATTTTATAATAATAACTCATGCTACAATAGTTCTACACTTTATACAAAGTGTTCTTTACATTGTACAAAGCATCCTCTCCCTCTTTAATCTTATAAAAGCTGCATAAAAATCCCATGATATTATGTAGTCTGAACAAAAAATATTTCTGAGTTATAGATGAAGGAACTGACACTCTGAGAGGTTAATTGATTTGCACAGTTACACAGGACTAACCAGTAGTAGCCAGAATTCAGTTCATCTGAACAAACTCAGCATGTCCTACATGCATACTGCATGGTAGGCACAGTGCAAGAGTTGGAGAGCTAGACAAAAGAATTTAATGAAGCAGTCCTACAGATCTCACTCACAAGAGAAGAAGCAAACATGCAAACTGGCAGTGCTGAAGTAATGATCCAACTGCTCAGACATATGAAAATCCTCTGGGAGCACAAAGAGGAGGCACCTAAACTACAAGGGGGAGGTCATCAGGGTGAGCTTCCTAGAATAGATGTTACGTGAACTTATTCTTAGAGACTGAGGAGGGCTAAGTGAAAATGAGTTGCTTACAAAACTAAAAAATGAGGAGGGGCCAGGGATGTAGCTCAGGGTCACAGCACCTGCTTGGCAAGGGTGGGGTCCTGAATTCTATTTCCGGTTTAAAAAAAAAAAAAGACCAAGCTAAATAAGGAGACAGCTACTGGTGGTGCTAAAGCAGGGTGGCATATCTGAGGAATTTCATGCAGTTTACTACTGCTATACCAACATGGAAAATGCACTGCTACGCAGAGCAGAACATGGGGTAAACTGAGACTGAGAATGGGGAAAAGATCAACTCAGGTGTCGAGGAATGCTCTTGTGTATAAGTAAGATTTTTAATCTCTCCAGTCAATTCTGATTTAAAGCCAAGGCTAAGCATTTCTGATATAGACTCTTCCTAGGCCATGATTTCCATGTTTTGGTGTTTAAAAAAAAAAATCACCTGACAGCTGATTAAAAAGAGAAATTGTGTAAGTACCTCCCACAGTTTGCTTCATCAGATTTTGGGTTGCACCTAGGGATATACATTTCCAGCAGACGGTGGATAACTATGATGTGAGCAGTACCTAGAAAATGCCACGGGGGATTCCAACCACTTAAACAAATCTCACCTCAATATATACTGTGTGCTACCCCCTTATCCACGGACGACACATTGCAATACTCCCAGTGGAGCCATGAAACTGAATATTGCCAAACCCTGTTTTTCTTCTATCTATGTACCTATGACACATTTTAATTTATAAAATTAAGCATAGTAAGAAATTAACAACCATACTCATAATAAAATAGAATAAGTATACTGTAAGAGAAGTTATAAAGTTTTGTGGAATTTATAAACTTCAGACCACAGATGACTTTAGGTAACTGAAGTTCAAATACAGGGGAACTACTGTCATGTTGACCTTCAGATTTCCAATCAGATCTCCTATCTGGAGGTCAAGACCTACCTACTCAAAACCCTACCAAGGGAGATCTTTTGACTGTTCTATAGGAACCACAGTTGGAACTTGTTCAACAGTGAATTTATTATTCCTCTGTACTCAGCCTACTAATAGTCAGTTTCCTGTCTCAAAGCCGAATATTCTCCAATGGCTTCCCCTTGTACTTAACTTAGAAATATCAAAAGTTCAAGATGCCCTATCAGGCCAAGAACAATTTGTCCCCTCAGCACATGTCTACTGTCTCCTGTGTCACACTTTCCCTTTTTGCATTCAGTGTTAATGAACTTTCTTTCATTTCCTTCGACGTCTCTTGTTCTCTGGCCAACTGGTATTTAATGTGCTCTGGCTTCTGCCATTTTGTTATATTGCTTCATTCCTTTCTGTTCCTTAATTTCAGTAAATCCCATTTCTCCATGAATTTCTAGTCTATAATTACATATTCCTGTGCACAACAGTTGTACCATTTTTTCTTTTTTTTGACTATTGCAGTCCACCTAAACTGTGGGCAGTTTAGGAGGAGCCCATATTTTTTGTTTCAATACAGCTTTCATTGTTCAGTATTTTAAGCAATGAAGAAGTAGAAGTGATACAAAACAGGAGTTTATGCTAAGAAAAATATAAAATTCACAAAGATATTAATACAAACAAATTTTCATCACAGTAGCCTATAGCATAGCAAAAAATAGGAAAATTCTACGTGTTCATCAAGAAGTGAATAAAGTATGATATACATATGTGAAGTAATAGTATGTATTCACTTTAAAGATGTTTGGCTTTCCAAGCATTCTGTAGTTAAAATATCAATTTCAGATCTACAAAAAAATTCTATGGAGTGAAATTGGAAATGCCATTGCTTTAGAAACTGTAGGAAAATAGAGAAAACTCTTTTCACCTAGAATTCTGTATCCAACAAAGATTAATCAGGAAAACAAGCCACTCAGTAGGCTCTTAATGTGAACACTGTTTCCTTCAGACTTTGGAACCGAAATAAGTATTAAAAATAGAAGGGAGGAAAAGGTCAAGGAAGTCTCTTAGCAGATGACAAAACACCAAAAAATGTTGTTCTTAAGTGCTTTTGTGGAAGCCTCTCAAAATGTAAGTGATTCTCATGAAACTCCCCAGTAAGTAGTTTCAAAACCCTGGCCAGGTTTGCTCATGGCTGCCTGCACCTGCCTCTTGAAAGCAATGCCCTCTGTTTCCTTTCAGTATTACAAATAGTACACAAGTGACTTTGGTGGACTTTAATCAGAAACGTGAAGAAAGGGAATTCTGGGAAAATAGAAGTAGTTGCTGGCTTTTCATCTGAAATGCAAATGAAGGGAAAGGGATTAAGAAGGATTAAGATTTGTTAAGTACAGGTACAGCTCCCCAGGATAAATGTAATCATTATGTACTCCAGACACATACTAATAAAAATGAAAACTAAAAAAGAAAAGGACATACAAATGGGGTGGCAGTAAAACTGAGTGGCAGCAAATGATTTAACCCAACTCTGAATAGAATACAACCCTCATGTAAGTATCCAAAACATTTTGAAGACGTGGTTTGCTGGAAAGAAAATCAGAGGGTATAAAAACTCAGACTCAACAAGACTCTAACTCATTAGTCGCTTGCTGTGACTTTGAGCTGTTTCCTGAACTCAACTTGGTTTTAATTTATTCACCTTTACTAAGGAGAAAACTAATAATTTCTTCCCAAGATCAAACATGAGTAGATATTGAAAACGTTTTATTAATTGTAAAGCATTACATGGTAGTTCTATTTATTCATTATAATTCAGCAATGTGTCTCTTGTCCTCCAATAAGAATCATCAGAAAAATGATTCAGTAGGCTGAGGGTGTAATCCAGCAGTAAAGCACTTACCTGGCATGTGGGAATCCTTGAGTTCAATCCCCAGCAACAATAAAAAAGAATAAATCAAAGAGAAGTAATGACATAATGAGGATTTAACAAATTTCCAAAGCCACTGTTATGAAGATATATACTTGCGGTTAATAACATTCTGTCTGGTAAATGTAAGTTCTTCATATGGCAAATGCCTGGACCAAAAGGCTGAATGTGAACTCGGAAGGGTATTGAAGACCTCTTGAAAAGTAATTTGTAAATCAATAAATGCTTCAGACCTACTGAGAAGATGGTAATCCTTATAGCTGAATGAAATTAAAATTATTAAATCCCAAATTGTTTGTGAATGAGGATTTTAGAAAATGTATTGTGATGATTCATAGTTTATTGAAGTCATAAAGACAATGAGAGTTTTCACACATAGCAGTTGACTACGTTTCAGACCATCACAGCAGAAGGGAGCGTCCCAGATGTATAGTTTCAAAGAATTGAAAACACTGTAACAACACACCCCGAACCAATCTTCCAAATGACATGCTTGGCAGGAACATTATCTTACTAACCTTAATTATCTCATTCACCAGGGTGAAATTTTCTATGGGCTGCCCTGTCTACCTTCCGCTTTCTGCTCCTCAGAAATAGCAATTTAAGCCACTTTTCCAAGGAAGTGGTGAGCTGAACCTTAAATACATAGCAAAGTGTTTTCTTAGACTATGTGAACCATTGTTTACACTTGTGTGTTGAGATTTTACATTTCATACCACCTCAGTGATAATGGGTAAATTGAAAGACAAAACCAAAATGCTAAAGCTAATAAAATAAAATGTTAATATGTACACTGTGACTGTTAAAATGTGTTCATGCATGCACATGAGCATAAAGTACTCACTAATTCCAAACTTCGAAAAGCTAAAGCTACCAACATTTAACAAAGTGATATCCTTTCTCCCCTTTGTTCCCCAAGTGTAATTACTCATAACTGATCGAGAACAGAGGAGATGATTACTTGGCTATGATAGTAGATTAGAGCAGGGGTTCTCAAATGTTAAGGTGTATATAAATCACCTGGTGATCTTGTTAAAATGACTCAAAATATAGGCTGAGGTTGAGATTCTGCGTGTCTAACAAGCTCCAAGGTGATGCACATACAGATAGTCGGGACTGTATTTTTAATAGCAAGATGCAATGTCTATATTTCCCAAATTTGCTTTTTGAAACAATCTCCTGGAGTAGTTGTTACAAATGCATACTTAGCTCCTCTGAGTATAATTTACTCCCGAAGGTAGGTAGAGGCTCCAAACTACATATATAAGGAGGGCAGGTGGTGAGTTTTCAACCCAGGCCCATTATTCTAAGCCAGTCTTTTGATATTTTGCTGTGAGAAGAAATAACTTCTTAGCTGAAATAATTGACTGTGTGACTTGGGTATATCAACCATGCCAAAAAGCCCCAGGGACTAAGATCCTAACCTGCATTCTGAATATTAGTATATTTCCAACTGGATTTCTATTTTTTTCATCACCCCTCAACCTTGAAGTTCTAGATTTACTCCATGTCCGGACCTTCTGCCTGACATTCAGCTTGATTCTGGCCATGAACACTCCTTCAGAAAAGCCTCAATTCAATGACTCCTATCCGGTTTCCAAAGCCCAGCAGGACCTCTTCCCCAGCTCTGCATTCACTCTAGACTTCAGAGGTGTCTTGTGCACAGTACCAGATTCCAGCAGCTCAGTGATTTCTCATGGCCTTCCTCATGCATTTTTAGAAAATCTGTTATAATTTCTTGCTTCTACTTCCCAGACAGCTAAGTCATTTGCTTTTTTTTACTCTTAAATAGCAAGACCGCCTTCCTCATCTTTCCCTCATTATTGTTCTTCCAGCAGATCGGCTGAAAAGAAAAAAAAAAACCCAGACAAATGAAGCAAACAAGTAAAATTCACTCAAAATTACTTCTCGAGCAGTTAGAGGTTGCTACTTTAAAGAAATGGTGAACGAGACACTCTTATTCTACTCCAATGTAAGCTTTTTAAAATATAAATTCTATTTTATTGTGCAGATTACTCTTAAAATTCCAGAAGAATCAAGAGGGTAAGTGAGGCCTTATTCCAAAAAAGTGTCCTGCTGGAATCTAAGCAATGAGTTTCCCATTGGCCAACTAACAATAGTTTTGACATGGACAATGATCTTTTGTCTAGATAGTCTACACTCATTTTTATTTCCCCAGAAGAATGTATTTGAAGGTAAAATGCATTCTTCCTGCTGCCTTAGGTCCTAATGATTCTAATAATACCGATTTATAGCTTGAGGTTTTGATCTAAAGAGATTTTCTTTAGTGGCCTTAAGGAACTCATTTCCTCATTAATAGGTAAGTCAGTACAGCCTTGAAATGATCCTTCAGTAAAAACTCAGTGAGCTATGATTTGCAGTCAAGTGCTCTATGATTTGAACCACTTTATAGCTGTGTGAATTTTCAATTAACTTATCACATCTATTAGATATGCATGGAAATATGATTTTTGTTTGGTCTTCTTCAAACTTAGAGTTGGTAGGGTCTGAAAGAGTGAAAGGATCTCAGGGCAAGTAGATTAGTAAAGTTACCTCTCAATTAGAAGTCCATGGAATGAGAATCTATGAGCACACATTCACGCCTGGAGGCCAGTGGCCTGGAGTCCAAGAACAGCCCGGAACTAGATACCTGCTCCAATTTCCCATTAACCCAGTTTTGGAGTTATCTTGTGCTGACTGATGACCGCCTATTTAAATTTTCAGGAAATTTTAAAAAGATATTTGGGTAAACATTGGCATCTTGAAATCAGTCACACTGAGACTATTTTTACCACAGAAATTATTAAACACTACAAAGTCAGGTTTTTCAAAGCATTTGTTCACTTATTTTAGGAAGACTGTTTACAAATATACCACTGTACAAGTTTCTTTGCCTTTCTGAGCCCTGGTTTCCTCATTGGTAAAATGAGGTTTATAATAGTTAAGTCTACTACATGGAGGACTCCAGAGTCAAAAAGGCAAGTGAAAGCCAATATATATAAACATTTAAAAATTATAAAGTAACTCATTGAACAATTAAATAAAAAGTGTTTTCTGTGATTGACAATAGCTCTATAGTACCTATATTACAAATGCATAAAAGTCTGGAAATTTTATCACAGAAAGTTATCAACATAGTTGTCAGAGGCAACTAAAAATATTATATGGGTCTGGATATTCTTGATGGGCTGACAGTGTTTAACAAGTAACAGAATAAAGGTATATCTAATATATAAATTATTCTATACTGACTCAAAGAGACTTTTTGCTCACTTTTATTGCAGCAGTATCTTTATACTGTTGTGATAAAAAACTTTATATAACATTCATTAAAATAATTATATTAAAATTTAAAAAGTAATTGCATTCAGAGTGCAAAATTGTATCTTTATAACAATGTAAATCACATTTTAGAAATAAAAATTTGTTGACCTGATTGCAAAAACTATTCTTTTAATATTAAAATAACAATAAACTTAAAATAGAACTTATGAATAATGAATATAAAATTTAAAAGTTTTGAAATCAATGTTAGGTAAATGAGGTTTATATTTTGTGGGGGAAATTTTAACACATCTTATACAATTTAAATATTATTAAATAATTTTATAAAAGTGAAACTACTCATTCTAGTCTTCACTGTCCATATTCTGTTTTTCATCATGTAAAGAACTGATATAATGCTTTATATCTATTAACTTTAAGCCTATATATATGTTGAAAAATTATGAAAACTTTAATCACTTAACACTGAAAGATGATCTTTAGTTGCTACATAACTGTTAAGAATAATACGCTAATGCTATATTTCTAGAACTGACAACATAAGAAAAAAAGAAAACCAAAGCTTGGCATTACTACGAAATGGTATTATGGAAGAATCCACTGCATTCATCCTATCAGAGAAGAAAATTGAGTTCATTTGTTTTTTCTTTCACGTAAGCACTTCTACCATTGCAGTGCTCCAGGTGCTCTAGGACAGTGACCCTCTCCAAAGTTAGCAATAGAATAAGTGCATTCACATACACTTTCCTCTGCTGTAGGGAGAAAGGACAAGAGTGTAGTGTTTGAATCGCATTCATCCTGAGATTGGAGACCTAGTGCCACAGGTCACACTGTCAGCACTGTACCCATGACACTGAATGAGAGAGTTACATGCCTTTTTTAATGAACTCATCTCTGTGTGCCTGTGATTCTACTGTCCAGGACCCCTTATACACATTAGGAGGTTCAGTGGGAAGGCATCTCTCTTCCAAATCTAAGTGTGGTGCCATTTTAGACTACTACATGCTTATTGATTTATGTACAATATTACATTTAATCCTTACAAAAAACCCATTTGTATTAACTTGCACTCTGTACACATTAGCTATTTTTATTTCTTTTATTCTTGTTGTAATTAAAGTTGTTATTCTTTAAAATAGTTTTTTATTTTAATTTTTATTAGTATGTGTTTGGAGTACATAATAATTACATTCCTCATGGGGAGTTGGCATATGCACATAACACATCTTACAGTCACCTCAGAGATACATTGCTACTGAAAGGATTCCCTAGAAACATAGAAAAGGACAATACTAATAGGTTCTCTACTAATTGATTCATGTTATTGAAACAATTTACCACACACTTAGCAGTTTAAATGACAAATGCTTGTGACTTCGCATGTCTGTTATGCACATATACCAACTCTCCACAAAGCATGAAATTATTATGTACTATACATGTACTAATAAAAATAAAAACTAAAAAAAGAAACAGAAGTCGGACATACATCTCACTGGAATATAATCAAATATCAATACAGCTGTGTTCTTTCTGGAAGTTCTAGCATAGAATCTACTCCCTGACTGCTTTTAGTTTCTAGTATTTGCCTGCACTCCTTGGTTCAGGGCCCCTTCCTCTCTCTAGCCCTTCCTCTATCAATGGCATCAATGGATAGTCCATGTTGGAAGCTTTCATGCTACAATATAACCAAGCACTCATCAGCCAAAAGTACCAATGTTTGTCAAATACTTAATCAGATCTCTCGACTACCCATGCTGAATAGCACAAGCTTATAGCTAAAGGAAATGTGGGTGAGATCAAGGAAGGCATGGTCATATGGAAAGGCGACACACCCAGGATTTAGTTTCTGTCCTTGTCTGCGGTATTACCATGAGCCTGGTGTGAGAGGACTTTGCTTTCACAAATGCCCTTCAGGGACCCAGGGATATTGTGAGGCTGCTTATTTTAACTGCAAAAGAGATCTCTGATGTTTTAAGTTTTGATAATGAAGACAATTAAATATTTGAGATAAAATAAAATTGTGAATTGCATAATAGAAGACAAAGCAAAACAAATAATAAACAAAAATAAACATTACTCCAAAATATCCTGGGATTCACTTGGTATGTTTACCAAAGAGCACTGTAAGATCACTTTGAGTTAAAGGATTTTATTTTTCTCTTTGGGTGTTACTATCTTTTTAAAAATGATGGATTTTTAAAAAGCATCTATTGATATTCTTCATCATCCTCTTATTAAATGCAGAAACTCCATGCTGTGCAAGGACCAGTATGAAATACTCTATGTTCTTTAAGAACTTATAAATTTATGAACAATTCAATATCTATGCTTCCTTTCTTTGATCTTTCCTTTGTTTTCTTTCTTGTTTTGGGGGTGTAGGGGATTGGGAGTCAACAGTAAGAAGGACTGAACTCAGGGTTTTCCACATGCTAGGAAACCCCTCTACCACTGAGCCATACCTCCATCCCTCTTTCATTTTAATTCTATTTTGGGACAGGGTCTCATTAATTTTTCCAGACGAGCCTCCAACTTGTGACACTCCTTCCTCAGCCTCCTTAGTGGCTGGGGTCACAGGCATTTTGCACCACCTCTGACTTATTCTTTTCATTTATATTATTTGAAATCACATATCTGTGTGATCAGTTTTGTGTCGCCTTTCATTTATTTGCCTCAGTGCTACACAGAGATGATTAGTTAAGGCAAACAAATTCAGATTTAAAAATTTTTATTGTAAACACTACTAAGCAACAATGTGTCAAATTAAGGTGGTTGATTTCTCCTTGAGTGACTTTTAAGATGATGTTTCTCTGGCTGGGGTGTATCATTTATAGAAGCCAGGTATGGTAAGAAATAATTTATGGTGCCAGAGCACTCTTGGTGATTTCAACTGCTGCCTCTGTGTGTAGAGGTCATTTTTAAGTGTAGGGATTTACTAATTATATTACTGCAGAAAAGAAGTGTCAAAATGTCAAGGTGTCACTTGTGAGAACTCCATGTATAAAGTGATTTATTATCACTGTGGAGCCAAGTACTGCCTGATCTGTAGTTCACAAAATAAATTCAGACAAATTCAAGATATACAGAGGAACAAATTCCCATGTGAAGTGACATGATCTTCCAATTTAAAACAAAGCACAAAGTTTCCCTAGGTCTAAAGGAAATCTCCAAAGGGGAAGGATAGTTTAAGAGGGCCAAACTCATTAATTGGTTTCGGTCAGGATTACCATTTTCTTAAAGTCAATGTACATGGGTGTGCCCTGCTACCAACATGACTGGCCCTGCCTGGTACTAGTTGCCTTTTGAAGATGCTAATGTAGTATAGATAAGGCCAAGAGGTTTCAGCAGAACTGACACAGGATTTTCAAAAGAAAACACAAAGAGCTGAAACAGTGATGAGTATAAAGTTTCGGATTCTGTTTCTGCTCTTTGCCATAGAGAAAGATGTTAACACAAATTCCAAGATGAATAGGATGTTTCACAGAACTCTCTCCAGGTTTTCTGGCCTTGCATGTTATTATGATGTCTTAGATACTTTTCTCATTGTTGAGGCAAAATATCTAATTCCCAAAGTTAATGAAAGGTTTAGTCCAGTTCACAATTTCTAGAGATTTCAGTCCATAGTCAGCTGATTCCAAGGCAGGACAGCATGGCAGAGGGGCATGCATCAGAGAGGAGAGACAGTTCATGATAAGGCCAGCAGAAAGCAGCAAGCAATAAGTAACAGCAGCAAGCCTCACTTTCCCTTGTATTTCATCCAGGCTACAAGCCTTTTAGGTGATGTCACCCATACCCAGGGTGGAACTTCTCATTATCTTTCACCCTGAACCACGATAAACCAATTAGTGAACTAATCCAGTAGCGCACAAGTTTAATCCCAACATCCTAACCTTAATCCACATTTACACACTCTGAATACAGCCACCTCTGGAAAGCCCCACCTATGCCCACATAAGTTTCTGGGGGACTCAAAATTCAAGCTATAACATATGGTTTGTTCCCAGGTGTCCCTTGCACACAAAGTGGGTTTCAAGCCAAGCCTGGTTAAGAGAGACAAAAATGGTCACTACATGTTTGTAAAGGGGACAACCTTATAGGAAGAGATAATAATCATAAGTATATATAAGGACCAAATACCAGTGTACCCAATTGTACAAAACAAATAGTGATGACATGAAAAATCAAGTGAGCACTAATACAACTGTAATGAGGGACCTCAATACTCCAGTGGAACAAGTAGACAGGTGAACTAGACAAAAAATCAACAATGAAATACCAAAACTGAACGAAATTTTGAACAAATGTATTTAGGAGATGTCTACTGTGTGTTCCACCTCAAAACATCAGAATATATATTCTTCTCTGGTGCACATTGGACATTCTCCAAAATACACCACATACTAGTTCATAGAGCATGCTTAAGTAAATGCAAGGGAACTGAAATTATTCCATTTATATTATCACACCATAATGCCATGATATTGGAAAAAATGCCAAAGGAAACCATAAAAATTTCATAAACAATTGAAAATTAAATATCAGCATCCTGAAAAACCAACAGGACACACATAAAATTAAAGAAGAAATTAGACAGTTTATGCAATTCAACAATAATACCACAAAAATATACCAAAGGTTATGGAATGCAATGAAAGTAGTGTGATAAGGAAAATTTATAGAGATAAATTCCCATATCAGAAAAACAGTGCAAACTTAAATAAGTAGCCTAATGTTGAAGGTCAAGTTTCTAGAAAAACAACAAGTCAACCCCAAAGCTCATATGAGGGAGGAAATTATAAAGATCAGAGAGGACATTAATACAATAGAGTCTAAGTAAACACTACAAAGAATCGATGAATCAAAGAATTGGTTATTTGAAATATTAAAAAAATTGACAAACCTGAAGACACTCTTATCAAAAAAAGGAAAGAAATGACTCAAATCCATGTAATTAGGAATGAAAAGGGTGAAATCATAAAAGAACCTACAGAAACCCACAATACCATCAACACCTACTTTGAGAACCTGTACTATAATAAGTTGGAAAATATAGAAGATATGGATAAGATGCCTATATACATATGGATTACCAAAACTGAATAAAGAAGATAGAAAAATTCTAAATAACTCAATATCAAGTCAATGAAATTGAAGATGCATTGAAGAATCTACCAACAAACAAAAGCCCAGGTCCTGATAGAATCACTTCTGAAATCTACTTGAAATTTAGAGAAGACCTAAGGCCTCTACTTCCAAACTAATGTAACTGAAGGGGAAGAAATATTCCCAAATTCATTTCTAGAAGCAAGCATTACCATGATACCAAAACAAGAGAAGGACACAATCAAAAAAGAGAACTATAAGCCAATCACCATAATGAAGATAAATGCAAAAATCCTCAAGAAGATACTGGCAAACAGAATGCAGCAAATCATCAAAAACATTAATCACTATGATCAAGTAAGATTCATCCCAGGGATGCAGGGATGGTTCAATATGAGCAAACCAATAAATGTATCACACCATATTAACACGGTCAAGGACAAAATGTACATGATCATCTGAATAGATGTAGAAAAAGTATTTAACAAAGTCCAAAACCAATTCAGGATAAAAACCCTACAAAAATTAGAATAGAGGACCTTTAACTCAATCTGATAAAAGCCATCTATGACAAAACAACAGCCAACATCATACTAAATAGACAAAAACTGAAAGCTTTTACTCCAAAATCAGAACCAAAGTTGTTCACTATAATCACTCTTATTTAATATGGTTCTGGAAATGTTAGCTAGAGCAATTAGACAAGAAAAAATAAAAGAAATAAGGATAAGAAAAGAAGAAATTAAATTATCATTATTGGCAGATGACATGATACTCTATATAAAGATCCCCAAAGCACCACCAAAAGACTTATACACTTAACCAAGTTCAGCTACATAACTGGATACAAAATCAACACTCACAATAAATAGTATCTCTGTACACAAATAACAAACTCTCTCAGAGTGAAATTAGGGAAACCACACCTTACACAAGAGCATCAAAAAATACTTAGAGACCAATCTCACAAAGGAAATAAAAGACCTTTGCACTGAGAACTGTAGTACTCTGAAAAAGGAGATCAAAGAGGATATCACAAAATAGAAAGATACCCTTTTTCCTTGGGTAAGAAGAATGAATATAGTGAAAATGGTCATACTTCCAAAATTGTTGTACAGATTTAATGCAATCCTGATCAAAATCCTGATAGCATATGTCATAGAAGTAGAGTAAACAATCCTAAAATTTATTTGGAACTGGAAGAGACCTAGAATACCAAAGGCAATTCTGAGCAACAAAGGTAAGTCAGGGGGCATAACAACCTGTTACTTGAAATTATACTACAAAGCTACTGTGATAAAAACAGCCTGGTACTTGCACAAAAACAGATCTGAGGATCAAAGGAACACATTAAAAGTTGCAAAAACAACTGCAAACATGCACACAGACACCTTATGTTCCCACATATGCTGGAAGAAAACTAGCCTGTTTGATAAATGGTGCTGAATAAACTGGCTTTCCATATGCCAAAGATTAAAACAAGACCCATATCTTTCACCATTCACTAAACTAAAATGGAAGTGGAACAAAGACCTAAATATTAAAACAATCACTGTATCTCCTGGAAGAGTAAAAAGGTAGAAATTTTGAAGATATTGGTGTAAGCAAAGACCTTATGAACAAAACCCCGACTGCACTGGAAATAGCACAAACAATAAACTGTGATCTTATCTTCATTAAAAGTTATTAATAGCAAAGGAAACCACCAACAGAGTGAAGAAACAATCCACAGAGTGGGAAAAATAATTTGTCAGCTGTTCCTCTGACAAAACACTAACATCTAGAACATAAAAAGAATTCCTAAAAATCAGAGCCTCCAAGGCAAACTTGAAAAACAAAGACCAGAAAAAGTAAAACCATTTATGACAGTGGCTGCAGATCAAATCAAGCACATCCTTGCTAATTTCAAAAACTATCATTTCTTTATTGGTGCAAACATGGTTGCTCTCCTGGACTACCGTGAGGATGGTGTGACCCCATTTATGATTTTCTTTAAGGATGGTTTAGAAATGGAAAAATGTTAATGGATTCGGTGGTTACCCTGGATCTATCACTTGTCATAACTGGCTGCTGCTTGTCATCCACACAACAGCAGGATTTTAGACAAATGGGATTGATGTCATCTTGAATGCTTTGTTTATTTTGACCGTGTTTTATTTGGAGTGGAGGCATTGATTTTAGGGAAAAAACACCTCATGTAGGTTGTCTAAAAATAAAGTGCATTTAAACTTAAAAAAAAGAAATCAGGCCCTCCAAATTTAAAGACCTAATCCAAATATGGTCACCTCAAATGAATAGACACTTGTCAGTTTAAGAAGAAGAAGTGACATGTGAAAAAAATGTTCAACATCACTGGTCATTCACAAGATGTCAATTTAAATAGCACTAAGATTCCACCTCACTCTAGAAAAAATGGCTGCTATCAAGACATCAACTAATAACCAATGCTGGAGGGGGTGTCAGAAAGAAGGAACCCTTCTCCACTGTTGATGGGAATGTAGAGTAGTGCAACTGTTGTGGAAATCATTGTGGAGGTTTCTTTAAAAAACTAAATCTATAGTTCCACTGGTTTCAGCTATTCTCCTTCTTGGTATCATCCTGAAAGAATTGAAGGTATCACGCCACACTGATATATGCACACCCAGGTTTATAGTGGCACAGTTTGTAATAGCTAGGTCCTGGAAACAGCCCAAATATCCATCAACTGATGAATGAATAAAGAAGATGTGTTTTATACAATGTAGTTCTATTGCGCCATAAAGAAGGATAAGCTTGAGACATTTCTAGGTAAATGGATGCACCTTGAGATCATACTCTTTGGTGAAATAAATAGGACACACATGTTTAAATAGCATATTTTTTCTCTGGTGTGAAAATTGGAAATTGTAATTAAGGATGCAAATATATAATAGATATTGTGAAAAACGGAGAACATATTCAAGTGGATGGGAAACAAGAGAGGGATAGAGGGAACGAAACAAAGTAGAAGGAAAACGAGAGTAGACACAAAAGTGGAAGTAAAGCTTTTGTAAATCAGGAGGGGAAGAAGGCCTCAAGGGAGGACAGGGCAATGGGACAAAAGAAGAAGCAAGATATATTATGCACAGGTACAAATTTCCTATGATGAATGTTCTCATTATGTATATATAAAATGTATCAGTAAGTGTTTTTGAAAAAAAGAAAAAAAAACTAGTTTCCTCCTAAAGTCTTATGCATTCATAGGTGGAGCTTTGGGCAGGTGATTGAATCATGGGGCTGTGATACTCATGAGTGGATTAGTCCACTGATACGTCTATAGCTAAATCTCATGTTGGGAGGTGAAGCCTGTTTGGAGGAGCTGGGTCACTGATGGTCTGGTCTAGGAGAGTCTATTTCCTTCCTTCTTCTCTTGATTCAGCTCCCTGCTTCCTGCCTGCCATGCCATGAGCTGTTTCTCTCTGCCAGTCCCCTCTGCCATGCTGCCCAGCCTTGGAGTCAGCTTATTATACACTGAAAGCCCTACAAAATATAAGCCAAAATAAACTTTTCCTCTTCCTTTAAGTTGTGTGTATTGGGTATTTTGTCCCAGCAATGAGAAAGTAACCAAGAGGATAGTATAATAGAATCTCCTAAACAAGTTTAATCTTCATATTGTCTCATTTACTCCAGGATTATAAAGAACTATGGTGTGTGTGTGTGTGTGTGTGTGTGTGTGTGTGTGTGTGTGTTTATGAAGAAGGGCTAAAGAACAGAGGAATGGGGCAGAACTAGGACTGGCACTGGGACTCCTTGCCAATACAATTACACGAGGCTACATGAGATGTACAAAGACTTCCTACCTACCAAAATTCACTATGTAATGTTCATATAACAGAATTCAGAAGTACACGCCTTAATCCTTATCAAATAATGAAGTATGTGCTATTCTAGATCCTAAAAGCATAATCATAATCATACCAGTAGATATGAAATATGTAATTTCAGAGTTAAATATTCAACTGTCATTTACTCTGTGAGGAAAGTTTCTATAAAAGGATGAGATGTCAAAAATCTGCAATGATACTTTTTTCCCCTTTTGGTATTACAGTTTGCAGCTAAAGCTATTTTCAAATAATGAGGATTTTAAAACACAAAGGCTCAACTGTACTATTTCATAAGGAATCCTGAGCAAGATTTCTATTTTGAGAAAAGAGACCAGCAGGAAGGATCAAGGACATCTGCGATTACAATTGGTTTATATTGCTTAAAGGGGCTCAAGTGATTAGAATATCCGTTTGAAGAAAAGAAAATGCCATGATGTCTCTCTAAACAAAGAAAAAGTGTCAAATAATGATTTGCTTCTTCCTGAGAGTACAAATCTCTCAAGCTGAAATTCTATACTTAATGCTTTCTTTGGAGGATTTTATATTCCAAAGGGAGGAATAACCATGGAGCAGTGCTGTCCAAGAGAGGAGGGAGGAGTGAATTGACTGCCACATCAAAATGCTGACTCTGTTCTTAGATTCGTCAGGATCCAGCTGTACAATCTAAGGTAAATTACCTAACCTTTCTGAATATTGGTTTCTCTTTGTAAAATAACCATAATATTGTAACTGTTTTCTCACTAGTAAGGATTGTTATGAAGGACAAATTAAATAATGGCCGCTAAATACTTTATAACTTCCAAAGGTCCACACTAATAAGATGTAACATCTTCATTCACTAACTGAAGGCCAAGTGAAGGAAGACTATGACTGTAATAACAATTATGAAATTCTTGTGTCTTAATCCCTTCCTCTTCACCAGATCCTAAATTCTCTAAGCAATTTTTTTCTCTAAGATTTAGAGGACAATGACTGAGAGATAGAAATGATGAAAAAGCATAAAGTGTAGGAGAACAAAGAGCACAGATTCAATTTTCAGATAACTGGCTAACCTGTGAAAGAAACTAAGATAAATGGAGCTAAAAAAATAACTAAAGGTATGATAGAAGAAAATTTTTCTAGGATAAAAAAGAGGGTGATCAAAAATTTATTGTGTTTCAGTTAAAATTAATAAATAGAAAACATGTAGATTCATCCAAGTGATACTTTTTTTTAAAAATATGAAGAAAAAATTCCTACATATAGCTCAACAGTTAAAACCAAGGCAACTTACAAAAGAACAAAAACCAATCTAGTATTAGACTCCTGCTCTGTAATTTTGAGCACTGTAAGGAACTGAAGAAATGTCTATAGAGTTCTAAGGGAAAGAGGTTGTGACCTAAACTTTCTTACCAATTCAAGATATCATTCTTGGATAAAAGTTATATTTCACCAGGAAAAAGGAACACCCATGGATTTTTATATGTTGAATAACAGAGCTGCCAAAAAAAATTGAAAATACAATGTGATCTGATGATCTATCTGGAGTATACATCAGAAACAAGGGATAATGAAATTAAATCAAACAAAAATTTTAGAGCACTCAGTTTAAAATATCAGGGCACAAGGCAATAATCATTTAAAAGATAAAAAACAGGAAAGGAATTCTTTATATGCAAATTTCATTTATAATACAAATAAAAGATATAAAATATCGACAAGTAACCATAAAAGGATTTATTGGACTTAAAGAAAGCAAATAAAGACAGCTACATAACAGAGTTTTAGAAAATATTGTAATAACTTGAGATCCATCAGTGTTTTAATGATCCCTTGAGTAGGGATATTAAATATTTAGAAAATATCCATTTTCTAAGATTAGTTCATTGTTTTAAAGCAATTCAAATCAAAATACCATAGAAAAAAATCAAAGTTATAGTCTAGCATTCATCTGGAAAGGTAAATTGTTAATACTTGTAAGAACCAGGAACATTTTCAAGAAGAAAAAAGATTTTGTAGAGATATTTGCCAAACAAGATGTTAAAAAGAAATATAAATCGCCAACATTAAAAGACTTTGGTACTGATTCAAGAATCAACAGAGATAAATCAAGTTGGGTAGATTTCCCTGAAACACTTTATTGCAAAACAAACATTAAAACTCAATTACTAATAACCAAAGAAGAAAAATTATTTTTTTAAACTGTGTGGAGAAGATAACCATTTGGAAACCATAAGTAAATCTTCATCTCATATCAAATACCAAGGTAAATTTCAGATGGATAAAAGGGTTAAATATAAAATGGCAGAGATGAAAACTCATAAGAAAATGTAGGTGGATGTTAAATCTATCACAGTGTTCCAGAATATGAATATATTAATAGTACAAAGGCCTAGTAGTAACTGAAGAAATTTAAAAGGAAGAACAGTTTTCCACTAGTCATTGTTATGGACCTAGTGTTTGTGTCTCCAAAAATTCTTATGTTAGAACCCTACCCTCTGGTGTGAAATTAAGAGGTAAGGCCTTTAGGATGCAATTAAGATTAGACAAGGTAATGAGAGTGAAGCCTTTGTGAATGAGCTTAGTTATAAGAGTCAATAAAAAGCTTGCTTCCCCTCTCTACTCTCTGACAAGTGAAGCTATAATGAGAAGTTAGCAGACCTCAACCCAGAAATGTGTCCTCACCAGAACTCAACCATGCTAACACCCTGATCTCCAATTTTCAACAGTCAGAGAAATACACTTTCCATGTTTCATAAGCCACCCAGTCCATGATACTTTGCTATGATAACCCAACTGACAAAGATAGTTGCCCTCGTTTTTTTCTCAAGACAAAATAATGAACATTAGGCACTAGTTTGTAACGTGACTTATGTTTTCATTTCATTCCCAAATAAATTAACCTTGCTATTTCTCATATATGTTACACTTATGTCCTCTGATATACAAAAGTAGGTAACCACTATTTTCAAGGTATAAATGACAGTTTATCCGTGGCATTATAAATCTTGGAATTTCAAAACCTTCAACAGAACAGAGTTTGTGTAGCAATATAGAAAGAGAAACCACTTACTCTGTCATTCTTGCCCGTGTGATAGACATGAAAAAGTCCTCTCCTAAATCTGGCTGAAGCATAGCAAAATTCTGATGGAATGAGGTGTGTCATGAGTAAACGAAACATCTTGAAAAACTTTCTTTTTTATTTTTTGGTTTTTCTCCGGTACAGGGAACCGAACTCACGACCTTGAGCTTGCCAGGCAAGCGCTTTTGCCGCTGAGCTAAATCTCCAGCCCCCTGATAAACTTTCAACCAAATAGTTTTGGCGTTCCTTGGGACCTAGGACTCCAAAATGGTAGATGAGTCATTAAGGTAAGAACACATCTCAGTATGAAAGCAATAAGAAAATTAGTCACACAAAAGATTATTTTTTGTTCTCTTTAACTCTTTCTGCTTTACCTTTATATTGTTCCATTGCAGTGTTTTTAGGGGGAAGTATTTTTAAACTGATATTTCTTGATACTGTGCAGTTTCTCAAGTTCTCATTTCTTGACTATTTTCAGCAATAAGTTCTTTCAATATTTGCTTCACATTCTCTCTTTTCTTTCATTCTTAAATCTTGTGGTTTCTCATTCTCTTCTTCATGTAGCAGTTGGTTTTCTTCTTTTCTTAGTACGAATTTCAACACACAATGAGTACATATTTTTTTGATCAGGGGAAAAGTCTGTCCTATCTTCTAGTTTGTCCATAATTTATTCATTTGTATCAAATGCAATAATTAGTCCATCTGTAGGCATTTATACCCATTACTTTTTCCATTTCTGGCTTCTGCTCCATTATTTTTTATACCTGTTTGTGCATACTTCATAGCTTATGGTTCAGATGAACACAAAATTTATCATTTCTTTCTTTTTATCTAAAGCTTGTAAAAACACATAAAGCCCATAAATGTATTTTTTAAGGTTCCTTTAAATTGTTCTATTGGTTCTAATTCCAAGAGTTTGGTTAGTCTCTAAACCTTTTCATGGAATTGTACTTCTATTCACTTATTTAATTGCTCATTTAGAAATTTTTACACACCTTCCCTAAAAGTTCTCTATTTTTTAACATTTTCCCATGAGTGATCTGGGCTATGAAAGCATCCCTTAAAAACAGTATTACAAACTAGATTTAACACTAGTTTCCAAGCTCAACGTTGCCACACTGATTGAAGAGTGCAGATCAGAGCCCAGGCTACCATGTTGCATAGTGTTTTCTATCCTTTGAGTTTACTGTAGAGTAACCCTAGTCCCTTATCCACCCTCATTCTTCTTTTGGTCTGAAAGCCTTAACTCCAGTTCAACTTCAAGTCTCAAAACAATCAAATAGGGGGCTGGGGATTTAGCTCAGCAGCACAGCACCTGCCTGGCAAGCTCAAGGTCGTGAGTTCGATTCCCAGTACTGGAAAACAAAACAAAACAAAACAAAAAAAATCAAATAACTACTGTCCTTCACCCCACCTCTCTATTCTTTCTCACAGCTCTCTGATTAACTTTATTTAACTTAACATAGTCTCTAAACACCTCTTTTATTTAATTCATTGGGGCATTGTTTCTCCCAACTAGGCTGTCCAAATCTTATGAAGGTGGGGGCCACATCTATTTCATTCATCACTGTGTAAATCCTGGCAAGCAAATGTGCTCAGATGCCTCAGTGGAAAAAGTGGAAAGAGTTTGAACTTTCCTAAAGAGTACCACGTTAATAGTCATTACTCCTTAGAGTAAAGGTACACATTTAATTTTCTTCTTTACAAATTTTTATAATATTCCAAATTTTTACAATGAACAAATAAATAGAGCAATACAGAAAATATGTTAACTAATCTATAATTTTGTAGCTAATGAAAATTGTTGACTTTGACATTTAAATAAACTGGAGAAATGTATGGACCAGCATAGTTTCATTAAACTTAGCTATTTTAAGTTAATTTTATTTCCTTTCTAGTAGACTCAGCCCTATTTTTAGTGCATGTGAAATTCTTCTAGATAGTTTTATAATACTGAGCTGACTCACTGTCACCTAGAAATAAAAGAACTAGCTAATGAAATTTGTCATTCTTCCTTCTAAATTGGAGAAGACACATGGCTTCAAAGGTTGCAAATAAACACAGATTGTTTCATGTGACATCCATATAGTATCATGAATTCAGTTTTCAGAACCAGTATTGATCATTATTTAATTTGAACAGGATTCACCTATGGATTTTATTGAAATGCTTATTCTGATAACAATAAGTCTGAGGCAAGGCCTAATATTCTGCCTTTCTAACACTCTCTTGTATGATATGGATACTACTTACATGATATGGATCCTACCTACATGATAAGGATCTTACATGATATAGATGGTTCATGGACTATACTCCCAGTATCAAGGATGCAGTACAGTGAACTACTGTCAAACTTAAAAAATAGTTTCTTACATACACATGTTTGAAGTTACTATATTATGCTAAATTATATAAACAGAAAACAGAATATAAAATGGATAAAAAGATACATTTATGTATTAAAATTGACCACACAGGTATTTATGTATAATTACATCCTATACCATGGAGTTTTAAAAACTATATATCTTAAAACTATATCAGGGGTCCACTTTCCCTACCAAGTATTGCTTGTAGGAAAGGTGTTATGTTATCATGTCAGTGTAATTTTTGGACAGGAACTAAAAATTTATGTTCACTAGGATCTCAATAATCATACTTTGGATACTTGATACTATTACTGGCTTCACTTTATCATTATTCCTGAAGGGGCAGAAGGGTGCATTACGGAAAATTAATCACATTTGCAATAGATTAATAGAGCTGGCTTAACTGAGTCTGTAAAGAGATTTTCAAAATCAAAGCTGGTTAGAAAGCAGAACTTTCAAAAGGAACGATGCATGTATATTTGATGATTCTATGCGCTCTCAAAGCCATGAAATTGGCTGTCATTATTCATCGACTCTGCTTTTTGAGAGCTATGCCAAGTTCCAGTGTAATTTCCGTTGCCTTTCTGCTAAACTTACCATTTTTAGTATGGCCAATTTTATATTTACTATAATCAAGATTCTATTCTCTTTCCTCTTTCATGTGACCACCTTTAAAGCTTGCTTGGTTCACCATCCTTGCTGTGATAAAGACTCAGGACTCCAGTCTTCATTTTCAGATCTAATCCCAAATGTTTCCTTTGATTTACAAAATCACTTTTGAACCTCTTTCCCACAATTAGAGAATCTTTTACTGGGCTCATTTGTTAAATGTTCTTTTTTACCCTTTTTATACTCCTCAGATGTTGGCAAAAAGGAATTTCATCTCCTTTTTAAACTATTTGTTCACATAGTTACCTTTACAGGTTTATTACAATGCCTAGGGACCTCTCAGAATATATTATACTATCTACCTTGTACTGTACTTTAAGTTTCAGTGTTGGTTTGATTATAAATTTGTATTCCTCCCTCAGTTAATATATGCTTCTGAAAGGTAGGCAAAATTTTACCTCCACTCACATATGGGGATTTCCTAACACCATTTTTAATAAGGCTGATCAAGGAATTACACTAACATAAAAGCTAATGTCTTTCCTACTGTTGATGCTCTTCATATGTAAAGTGGACCCTGATGTGGTTTGAAACGCACAGCACTTTTGAGAATTCATGGTGTGAGAATTACTTTGCATACCTATCTACTTAGTGTATTTTAAGTGGATCCAGAAATTGTCAATATTTAGTAGTGTGCCTCCATGCCCTTTCAAAACTCATAATGGACTCTTACCAAACTGAAGCCAGTAGCAGTGTTAAATATCCAAACCACATTATAGAAATTATTGTGGCACAGGAGAAAAATAGGCTTGACTTACTATGTGGAAAAGGCAGCTTAGTGAATAGCGTATGCTCCTGTTTTAAGTCTATACATCACTGTGATTTTATTTGAATTCCAACATGAGTGCTAGAGCTCCTAAAGATGCGAGGCCAAGTACAGTGCAAAAGTATGGGGCCTCTTGTTCGAATCTTATCAAAAATTTCAAGAGGGAAACAGTAGGGAATTAAATCAAGTACAGGGTCTTTTCAAAGTGGGATCTGTTGAACCACATAGTTTACACATCCATGAAGCCAGCCTCATAAGTATATGCATAAATATGCACATTACCTAGGCTACACTAATTGTCAGTTCTGTGCTGCTATAAAAAAATACCTGAGGCTGGTAATTTACAAAGTAAACAGATTTATTTGGTTCATGGTTTGGGTAGCTAGAGGGTCCAATTAGCATGGCACTGATACCCAGGCAAAGGCCACTGGACCCATCACAACATGATAAAGAATCAGGAGGAAAATGGTCGCATGCAGAAGGGCCAACTGTTCAGGGTGGTCTTGCTCTCTAACAATGTGCCCCTATGAGATGGCATAATCCATATACAAAAGTAGAGTGTTTTACACTAGACCTCACCTCCTAAAGGCTCGACTACTTAACATAGCCACCCTGAGTAACTAGCTCCCAACGCAAGAAGCTTTGTTGGAAAAAACACATGCAAATCATTGCAATGATATACATCAAAGTGTTAATATATTTCTCTGAGTGATAAAAATATGGGTAATTATAATTTTCTTTTATGTTCTTATCTGAATCATACATATTTAACCAAAAAAACATTATTAAAGTGATTAGGAGAACTACAGATGCATGTTACAGTTAGAAGATGATACTTTTAAATTAAAAGCAGGGCAATATTCTGGGAATAAAAATAATTAATGAATTTAATCAGCATAAAATATGCCAGACAAGATGTGAGGCACTTTATGTATCATCTCCTTTCAGTCCCCTGTGAGATTTTTAGGGTCTAAGCATTAAAGTAGCATGTTAAGTCAAAAATAGCAAATTGAGGCTTACCATTGAAAGTCCACTCTTCCCCAACATAATCTAAGTCAAAAGTCAGGAAGATTAATTAGGAAAACAAGTAATATCCCTGAACTTTTATATTAAATTATAGAGCAAATAATATAGGGCATTTCTCATTATCTTGTCTTGTGGGCAGTGCTGTCATGAGAGTCAAAAGACAATAAATAAGTGGGGCTGGGGATTTAGCTCAGCGGCACAGCGCCTGCCTGGCAAGCGCAAGGTCATGAGTTAGACTCCCTGTACCGGAAAAAAAGCAAAAATGACAATAAATAAGATGTGATTAGCTTTCTATGTCTATATGTGTTTTCATGAGAAACTACATTGAAGATATCAATATGTAATACAATAAGCATTGTTAATTCCCTACCACTCTGTTTGTAACTCTGGAATGTCTGTACTGATCCTATGCTATTTTGTAAAATGCTGTCAGTCTGTTAATATTTTCCTCCTTTTATTTCTAAAATAAAAAAAAAAGATGTGCTTTGATAACTACACAATCCCTAGGCTTTTCTGTTCAAGGGATGATTTAGTTTTGTGCTTGTGTTTGAACAGCAAAAATGTAATGGTGGCCTTTCAAAAGGACTTATGTAACAGGTAGTCCTCTGGCCTGGAAATTTTTTGCAAGGACATTTTTGTATCCGTGATAAGTACCTCGTGCAAAAGTTATAAGTATGTTCCTCCACTTTCTGTCTTCTAAGTCACTCTCATGCAATAAATAAACAAATGGTGAGGCTGGGATTCAAAGCCAGAGACTTTGACCTCAGTTGTGATCTTTATTAACGCTTTGAATATTAGCAATTCAAGTTCTTAAAAAATTAAGTTAGTAAAAGAGTAAACGTGAAATCTGCACGTGATCCAATCAAGTCTATTGATTTCCTCGGTTGCAGGGTTTAGTAACAGCTCCTCTCCATAGGGTCCCCAGATGTCTTTTTTGTTTCCTGTCCCCATTTATTTTTTTAAATAAGTTTATTGGTACAATTTAGATATACGTAATGATCACATTCATCATATGGAAATTTCACCTGTACAGGATATATCCTAGCTTCTCTCTTTGCCCTATTCTCCTCCCCTTCCTGCAGCCCCTCTCCGCCTCCTTATTTACAAAGCTTTATTTCCATTTTTCATGCCTTTTATCTCATTTCTTTCTTTTACCTTCATTCCTCCCTCATTCCCTTTTCCTTTTGAACAATTTCTTCCTATTTTGCAATATCTATTATACATTTTGCTTCTAATTTACACTTTCAGTTTCTCATGGTGATATCTTTTTCCTCCTCCACTTCAGAGGAAACACCTGTTTATTTCCTTTGGTTTCAGAATTTCTCTACCTTCTGTTAATGGCTCCTATTCTTTCCCATTTGTTATTAACCAATAAAACTAAGTTTGCTACTACTTTAGTTTTGTTAAAGAAAAAAAGCTAGGGCTAAAAAGGAGACTCTTGAAATGTGTTTTCTGTAGCCTGTCTCATTAAAAAGGCATGCTAAATTTGATAATTAAGCAGAATACAGATAAAGCTATAAAACCTAGATTAAAAGTAGGGTTTAAAGAGGAATACAGTGCTTAACGCATGCTGCACATTCCTGTTTCACTGCTGCTTGGTGGCTTCAGGGAAGTCACTATGCAACCAAAAATTATATGGAAATTATATGGAAGGATGTGGGTGGAAAGGTGGATATTTGCTTTTAATGGATGAAAGTTGAGTGAGATTTGTAAATGCTTATGTCCTAAGAGATTAGAGAAAATACTAAACTAATTGCTGTTTACTATCTTCTCTAGAGGTTAGCAAAATTGCAGGTGAAGGAGCAAAGAGGTAAAACAAGTCTATTCTGATAACAGAAAACAATAAATAGTTATTTAAGTAACAACCAAACAAACCTAATTCAGGCATAATCTTTGAACCCTCAGCATAACCAATAATATGAGCTAAAATTAAACTAGCCCAGTGGAGAAATAGGAACACTTCTCCACTCCTGGTGGGAATGCAGACTGGTGAAACCACTGTGGAAATCAGTTTGGAGAGTCCTCCGAAAACTAGG
>NW_004955595.1:851959-877285 GCF_000276665.1 Chinchilla lanigera
TGTCTATATGTGTTTTCATGAGAAACTACATTGAAGATATCAATATGTAACACAACAGCATTGTTAATTCCCTACCACTCTGTTTGTAACTCTGTAATGTCTGTACTGATCCTATGCTATTTTGTAAAATGTTGTCAGTCTGTTAGTATTTTCCTCCTTTTATTTCTAAAATAAAATAAAAAAATAAATAAACTAGCCCAAAAACAAACAATAAGAAGTAATTTGTTCTTACGTTTTGTCTAACTTGGAATCAATATTTAAATAATTTGAAAACATAAAAAACATACACCAAAATGCTCCTAGCCATGGACAAATAGCAAGCCTAAAGCTACTGCAAACACTAAGAATAATTAGCAATCATACCATCACTTACACAGTCAAATAGGAAATGACACTGGGAAGGGAAGTCAGGAAGGGCCAAAGAAATGAAAGCATGCAGTGCTCAGGCAGAAATGAGTGAGCACTCACAGATGATGTCTGAGAATGGGAAAGGAAGGATTTCAATTATGTTTTATTTTTGTACTTCCCATATCTTTTTTCTTAAATCTCAGCAGTAGGAGGGACAGATGTCTAGGATTTCTCCAGTACACCCTCTTCCTTACGCACAATTGTACTTCTAAAGTACTGTGAGCCTGAAACTATATACAACACCAATCCATGCAGAATTCATCTGCTGCTGCAATAAGATAGCACAGCTCCCACTCATTCTGAGGAAATTCAATAAGCAGCTCGATGGCTTTGAGAAAACCAGATCACCCTGTGCCTCGGATACCTTCATGTAATTCTTCCAATTCATTAGTGGTAGAAGGTGTGACTTTACAGGAATCATCTTAAGAAAGACAGTACACTGTCCAGTCTTTCCTTGTCACTCAGCCAGGAATATGCACCCACTGCTTATACAGCACAGGGTATAATGATGTTAGATTATTCTTTTTAAACTTGAAGGAGAAAATTAAAATAAGAGAAAGAATGTACCAGATATAGGGTTCATATGATAGTGAAAATACAAGTGCTATTCTGTAAACTCACAGGGGGATGCCATTCAGAATTTGAACCTTTATTTATGCAACTTTAACAATATTTCATGTATTTGTTTCAAGGTGGCATATTAGCATGTTGCAGGTTTAAGAAATCTTCATATTCAGTCCTTCAACAGGAAAGCTCCATCCTGTGATGTTTCCATATTGTCAGCTTGGTAAGTCAGCACATATATAAAGCCACTTAGTTTCTCACAGTGCTAAAGGTAGATTTTACAGATGAACACTTCTTATATTCAATAAGAACAGAGTTCAGGAATATTTACAGAGTGCTCTCACCATGCCAAGAGTGGCAACAAAAACATTCGGTATTATATGCTGTAATGGCTTGAAAGCAAGGGTATAAAGTGCTTACAACCTTGTATAAGATCATGTTGAGCACACAATTAAATAAAGAAAGGGGAGAGCAGGTTGTACTCCATTTTCTGATAGAGGATGAAGAAAACTGACAGAAGCTCTCCAGAGAGATGACAGGTAGAGGAAATGCCAGAAATCTGACTGAAGGAATGGAAATCTCCAGGCTTGAGATTGATAGCAATGGAAAGGATATTATACATAACCTAATTAACTTAATGTACCCTCAATTAGGTTAAGGGAGTGTCTACATTTTAGCGGTTCAGAGACATGTAGGCTTCTGCCAGAATCTCCTTGGATAGAGAAATGAGAGCTTAGTTTCTATATAAAGCAGTAAACAGTCACAACTTTACCCACAATTCTGAAGAAAACAAGAAAAATAAAAGAATATTAAAATTTTTACTGTTATCTACTATATTTAATCATTTCATGTTGAAACTGGGTCTACAAAGTATTTCCTCCTCATAAGGCTTCTTTAAAGAAAAAAATCATGTATTCAAGAAGCTATTCTTAAGTTTAAATGCCATTTTGGAATTTATAAATACCTCAATTTCTGGTATAAATTGACAGTCCCCTGTCACTTATATGAATTCCTCCAGAAAATAGGTTTCCTATGAATTCCTCAAGTGCCCAGACTCCTCTGTCAAAGCTACTAAAACTCTTGCAGACTCTTGGTGTCAGGGACTGTGGGGTTAGAAGCATAGTTAAACATTTTTAATCAAATCTTAAATTGATGCACAGCCCCCTTAAAAGATTAGGTGGGTTTGCTGGTGCCCACCATGTAAGAGATTTCAGACTATAGGTATTATGACATTTTGAGTTTTGTGCCATTTTAGTTTTCTAACCAGGAATATGAGCAGTGACTATGTAGCTATGCATATATAACCTCCATTGCTAGAAAAAGACTTTTAAATCCAAACCTATCCTCTCAGGTGATTTCTGGCCCTCACTAGGTATGTCACCACATCCCAGAGCATCACTCTTGCTTCCTTTCCAACCCTTACATGCAGCCCTGGTTTTCCATAAAATAACTCTTTGGTCTCAGATCTAGCTCCCATTTCCTGATTACCATATTCAGAATTTGTTCTGTATATTCAAGTGATTTTTTAATAAGATTTTTCATTTTCCTAGTGTTTCTTCAATCATTGGTTTTAAAGCCATTATTAAAAAGTTACCCTTTTCCCCTTTCATCATACATTTTCATTTTTACCCATTTTTATATCTTTTTGTCTTTAAAATTTAATATTTATATTTTATCTTCCTGTATTATTTTATTCTTGTAATTTAACTTGTAAAACTGCAATTAAAAATCAGATTCTAAGTGCTGTCAATGTTCCTATTTTAATTAAATGTACCTTCAAACCAAGTCTCTTTTCTCAAATTGATTCTGGCTTTTGTGTTTCCAGTTTTGAATATTAACTACTAAATATTATGCACTTAAAACATAAATTTCTGTGTAACTTTAAGTGTAAAATTTTTTTCTTTGCATGTACAAGCATCCCTTAAGAACTTGACACTTTCAAAGGCAAGTTAACCAATCATTCCAAGCGCAACGTTTCACAGGTTTTTCACATGTCTTATGTAGGTATGTTGACCATGTAGTCCAGTTTCAGTCATTAAAGTACTAGACCCTGGGGACTCCGCCTCAGTTCCAGCAAAACAAGGACCACATAGAGTTGTCAAGTTGAAATGGAGTGAAATGAAAAACATCTAGCATGGAACTACCTCATAACAGAAGTTACAACCTGGTTACTCCTTTCTCTTCTTTCCACTCAGTCCTCTGGTCTTACGAATTTATTTAGGAAAAAGTCAGCAGTATGATACTGTGAAATGAAATACTTGTGTTCTCCTGCTGACAACATGAGTAGCTTTGGGCAAGTCATGTCTACTCTGTGTCTCAGTTCCTATTATAACTATCGTTATATTACAGTTGACACTAGGATGAAAGCAAAGCTTACAAACAACCCTTTAAACTAACAAATGGCAAGCAGGAGTTCCATAATTACAGACTTTCCAAACACTGTGCTATTGAATGTTGCAGTATTCTTATTCCTGGATCTGATTTCTAATAAATGATATAGTATCAGTCACATTTATTCTTTCACTTTGAAATAGGTAGATTCATATATATATATATATATATATATATATATATATATATATATATACACACACACACACACACATATATATATTACTCTGTGATTCCTAAGTGATACAAATATTCCTCACACATTTGTAAAGCATCAATAAAGCTACCCAAGGCTGACTTGAATATACTCTCTGAGGTTACAAAACCTCTACTATCAGCCGTTTTGTCTGCCTCCTATTTGTTTCACAGGCTCAACAGCTTTTCACTATTTCAGGAAATATACAAGCATATAATCAGTAGAGTGGCAGCAAATTGGAACTTTCTGCTACAGCTGGGGTTTCATCCGCTCCCCTCCCAGAGGTTATCCAAGGTCATTACAGTTCTTTCCTTGCCTAGAAAAGATAGTAAAATTATCGATGCATTTTCAGTGGTCATGGCAAAGGATGGATGTAACTACCAGTAAAAACGTATGAAACTGTGTCTCGGTCTTGGTTAATTACGTGCTCTAATAGGGTGAGACACAGTTTCAGAAAGACACAAGAGGGAATCAACATTAGATATCTGCTTCCTAACACCACTAAGGGGCACCAGAAGGCTCTAGCTATAAATCCAGTCAAGCAGATATTATGTTTTCTAAAGGATTTTCATAGCAATTGCCCATTCCAAGACAATTTCATCATTAATTCCTGACACAGCACCTGACAGTTAGGAAGAAGCATCATATAGTGGAAAGAACACAGAACTAGAAAGGAAAGAGAAGTAACATTTCTGCTTCCAGATCTGCTCTAGACCTATGTGATCTGGGCTGTGGAAGCTGTTGAAAAATACTTGTTATCTAGTAAATGTATTATACAAAATACCAGAAGTAGACGTCCATGTGAATAAGAAGAAAAAGAAAGGTCTCACACATCTCGGTACGAAAATACAAACATGCACATAAAGAGAAAGAATGATCTTCCACTCGGAGGAAACAACATGTGCAGATTCACTGAGCACTGAGGCGCTGTAATGTGTACTCACTAGTTAGTGCCCTGAGTGATTAGTGGATGGGTGCAAAGAAAGCAGGCTGAAGAAAGGGAAGAATGGAAGAGGCTGGAAAAACATTTTGGGAGTGGATTATGTCTTTGTCTTCTAAAAGCTTAAGATTTTATCATATAGTTAGTGGGAAGCCTAAGCTAAGGGCAGCATAAAAATATTGGTATGGTGAGAAATTTTCTCCAGATAAAAAATATTGACCATATAAAAGATGGATCAGGGGGCTGGGGATTTAGCTTGGGGCTGGGGATTTAGCTCAGCGGCAAAAGCGCCTGCCTGGCAAGTGCAAGGTCGTGAGTTCGGTTCCCGGTACCGGAGAAAAACCAAAAAAAAAAAAAAAAAAAAAAAAAAAAAGATGGATCAGGGTTGGAGAAGGCTGAGGGAAAGGAGATGACAATCAGATTGAGAGGCTGTTGCAATAGATAAATGCAAAAGATGGTAATGGCATGAATAATAACTTTTGTGACATGAAAAGCATTGTTGACTTTTAAAATATGCAGACTGACACACCTTTCCGGAAAAAAAAAAAATCTTACATTTGCCCTCACAGTTACTTCCCATCATCTCGCTCCACCACAGTACACAGCCACTTACTTTCCCCTTTTCTTGTCCTGAAGCCTAAGAAGTCTTGCTTCTGTAAAAGAAGTTGAGCATATCTATAAGAAGCAGAAGAGGTGACAGTGGATGAAAACAGTTTTCTTTGTTTGCTTTGTTTTTGGTCTTATTGAGCCAGGTTTGCAACTGGAAAGAATTTATACATAAGAAAGGCTGTGGGTATGTATGTATAAAAGAAATTAAGGAATGGAAAGTGATAGTTTAAGGCTTAATACTATGGGTTATAAGCTAGACCTCACATTAATAAGTTTCAATAAATTCTAGGAAAGAATACAGTTATCTCCCTCTGGCTGTTTGTAATGATGTTGTTTGTAAGATCACATACAGTGGTGGTTAAGCATCACTGTGTTAATATGACTGGCTTGTGAGATGCTGATATTAGCAAAGTGCATCACTGATATATTGGGGGGATTATTGCGGTGTGATCTTCAGTACTATATATGGTTCCTGGTACCTTCTCAGGCACTATACACCTGGTATGCTTCCTGGCCACCAGGAACTAAGCATTTTTGTCCCACTATTTCTTTTCTCCATGGTTTTGTTGCCCTGGAAACAATGATCATGGAATGAATCTCATGAAATCTTGAGCCAAATTAAGTCTCTCTTTCTTTAAATTGTTGATATCAGGAATTTGGTACCTGATGATAAAGTAAATGCCAGAGATTGGTACCAGTAGTGGGGCCATTGCTATGACTTTACCTCACCATGTGGTTTTGAAACCTTTGGAATTGTTTGTAGGAACAGTTTGGAAAGGCTTGGAGATGTTGACTAGAGAAGCCTTAGAATGCTGTAAGCAGAGCTTGATGATGATTCTGATTAGAGCTCAGAAGATCAGAATGCTAAGAATGTATACAGTAAACACCAAGTCCAGGAGCTTTCAGTTGGAAAAAAGAACCCTATTGCAATTAAATTAGATAAGATATGTGCTATATGCTGTTTAAAAAGTCTATGTTTTGCCCATGTACTCAAACTGCAGGAAACTGAGATTAAGGGCAGCAGACTAATGGATCTGGCAGAGAAAATTTCAAGGTAGCCTGAAGTTAAATGTGTAGCATGGGTAATGCTGCCCACTTTCAGTCAGACTTACTGTGAGACCTAGAGGCACAGCAGAAACATTTGTAAAATTCAAATTTTGAGCCAGAAGGAATCATGTATAAAGTTAGGATGAAAGGAAGTTTGGTTGATGAAAATATTAACACTACTAAAAATAAACCAAGTACTTAGTACAGAAACAAGATGAAAGATGCCTTGTCAAGATTGCAAAAGTGTTAATCTTTCACTTGAAAAGAGAGTCTAGTACTCTTGCTCAAAGAGGGCCTCCTAGGGAATTGGGCCCCCTGGATTCATTTCACTATGCTCAGCCATACAGGCACTTAGAGATCATGGCAACCATGATCCAAAGGGTCTTGGTTACTGTTCTGCTGGCAGTAATTCTTGGTATGATCCACGCAATGCTGTTTTAACTAGCATACAGAGTGCAAGAGTTATGGGGTAAGGGAAGCTTCCACCTTGATTTCAAAGGAAGGCCAGGGAGCCCTGTCAAGCAGGCTCTGAGATGGCAGTGTGTGATGCTGTAGGAATTAAGTTAAACATGCAGTGGAAATTCCAAGAAGTGAGAGATGGCAGGAACATTACACATCTGCTAGCAAAAGCTATAGACTGTGAGTAGAACCAGCCCAAGACAGGCACCATGTGGGATGCAACCAGCCAAGACATAGAGATGGGACCACCCAAGTCCTTTGAAATTCACATCTCACTGCCATATGACCTAGATGCTGGATATGGTGTTACAGGACTTAACCACATAACAGTTTATTCTGAGATCAATTGATCAGCACATTTATGTACTAACTATAGAGAGTATCACTCAGGCAGGTGTCATTTCAACCAGTTGATTCTTGTTTGCATGAGACACACTTGTAACTGCCATTTTTATATTTCCTGTTATCTTATAAAAATTAACAAAAATGTGCAATTTTTGGGCATTTTGTATTGAAATAATTGGGTTGGTAAGTGGTTCATATTAGCTCTGCTGGATTTCAATCATGCTTTGGATCGATTCTTTTCTTAGCCACTTACTTCCCTCTTTAGAAATAGGAAGGTTTATCCTGTGCCATTTACCCTGGGATAATATAACTTATCTTTATATTTACAGAGAGTTTCACAGCTAAGAGTTTGCCTTGCGTCTCAGAAATGACTTTGGCTTGAATTTTTGAAAAGTGCTGGAATTGTTGAGTCTTTTGTGGAAAAATGTTTATAAATGTATGCAAGATATTCATACTGGGCCAGGAAAGTAGCTCAGCAGCACAGGGCCTGCCTGGCAAGCTTGAGGTCTTGAGTTTGATTCCCAGTACCAGAAAAAGAAAGATAGTCATGTTATATTAGAAGGTATTATTAACTTATTACTGAGTTCATTTGGAGATTTATTATCATTTAAAAAGATGTGTTTGGGTAACAACAAGGTTTAGGATGGGACCATTAATTATGACATCCAAACTTAATTAGATTAAGACATGCCCAGGATGGGTTATTGTACACTTCTGAGTGTGTCTCAAGAGGGTCAGAGAGGAGTGGTCTTCAGGTCAATGCCTGGTCCCTTGTCCCTTCCTTTCAATGCTATTCCCCTGCTCTGCTTCCTAGCCACATCTATCTGCCAGGATATTTCTGCCTTAGATCCAACCAATGCTGGCATGAATCCCCTGAAGCTGTGAGCCAAATTAAACTTCTCCTCCTTTAAAATGCAACCTTCAAGTACTGCATCTCAATGACTGGAAAGATGACTAGTAGAAATGGAATGTATCGACAGATTTACAAGGAGGTTCCCATTCCTTAAATGTAGCCTGTATTCATTACACTAGGTATTATGCTCAAGATAGCTATGAGGATCACAATTTTACAGACAAGTAAACTGAAGATCAAATGTTAAGTAACTTTATCAAAGTGACACAGCAAATAAGTAGCAGAAATAGAATTAGATCTTGCAGCCTGCACTCTTTCCACTGTGTTTCCTTGGCTGGCAAAGACAGATTGCAAATGATTTGGTTTTTTTTTGGTACTGGGAATCAAACTCAGGACCTTGCACTTGCCAGGCAGGTGACAAATGATTTTTGAGTGATACACTTCTCCCTTTCCTTTTACTCTCTCATGCTCCCTTCTAAACCTGGGGTAAGGTAGATGCCATAAGAATGGCAAAAAAAGAATGGATTGAAAAGACATTCGGAAGGAAATGGCAGCAATGTGGTTGATTAGTAAAAAGCTTAGAGATGAGTCTGCAATCCAATACTGAGAGGACAAGGCAAGAAGCAGAATGAGTGTGGCAACAAAAATGTCTGTCTAAGCATGCTGAACTGCAGGCTGCTATGGAGTGTCCAGTTGGAGATGACACAAAGAAACTTGTAAGTATGAAACATGAATTTAAGAAAGAGTAAAGACTGAGTGTATCAGTGTAGAAGCATCTATATACAGGTGAGAAATAGCTTAATTGGAGTCAATGAGAAAACCCAGGAAGATTATTATATTTGCCCTGGAGCCAGAACTCAGAGACTTCTTGTACAAATAAACCTCATCATCCTCAGAAAGTCTTTCAGCTATAGCTTCTGCCTAGCACAAAGAGACTATAATAATATTTGCTAGAAAGCACATTTATTATTTTTATGCTAGAAATTACTGCTAGCACTGTTTTAAACATGGGAAAACTACGGAACTAAGTAATTTATCACAATCTACAGAGCTAATTAGCAGCGGAGCTATAAACTGAAATCAGGCAATTGGCCTGCACTGCCATTAACCACTGTAAGACCATAGCTCCCAATATCAGTTTAAATAGAATGAAATGCACTTACATAAATGTTATTGTTTACTTCCTGGCAATTTGGAGAGCCAATAAAGAAACTCATGCACTACATACTTTTCTTCTGAGTCACTGGTCATTCACACCGCATAGGCTACAAAACCATTCATCAGGAGCCTGGATAAAAGAATGAATTGAAAGTTAGTTGGAAACACTCTTCAAAGAGACTTAGTAACTTAGACATTTAATTTTACAACAAATACTAAGACTGTGCCATATAAAGAGATCCTGCTTTTATGTATATATACTTTTGCTACGTGATTCTTAGATGTGGGCTTATAGCTCCAGAGTCTTGGTTCTCAATCCTTGTAGAATTCCTTAGGGATATTTTTAAATCTATTGATGACAGACTCCCTTGTGGAATAATTACACAAAAATCATTGGATATCAGGCACAGGCATAGGTATGTTTGAAGTTTCCAAGAGATATTAATGTGAAATGAGAGGAGAAAAATCTGTCTTAAAGAAAACTCTGTGCCTTTGTTTGAATTGCTATATGCATGTTTACTCCAGAACTCTAGGAGATGATATAGAAATTATATTCATAAAACTTCACTTTGGCAATCATAATTTACCCCAGGAAAGAATAGCTGCAAGTTTATTTTGCCTTAGAAGAAAGAAAGCAAATAAACACAATATTTGATTTTGAAACTTAAATATTGCTATGTAGTTTCATAAAGGAAACTTGTGCAGCTACAAAATTACCAACTATAAAATTAGACTCCTCAGTCCTTAGCACAAATGGAATCTTAGTCCCTAAGTGCAGCAATGTTGGACTATAATGACTGTTATTAGTTTCATCTTTATACTACAAAATATTTCACTTGCACTAGTTATTAGGTCTTAGCAATGCATTCTGTCTCCGTAGCCCTTTTTAACTCCATGTGATATTTATTTTATAGCCATCGTCTGTGATATGACCATGACAGGTGGTACTTATGGAAACATGATAAGCATGTTTGCCATCTCAGTGCATAGCGACTGATTTATTCAGAGGACCCTTTTTCTGAACTGCAATTTCTTTGGAATTGCTATAGAATTCAATTTGCTTCATTGCAAATAGAATAACGATGCCTGCTCCAGTTTAAATCATTCCTCAAACCAGCAAAATCTTTATCTTAAATATGAAGATAACCCCAGTAATCACAGGGATTTTATCAGCCTTGTATCTCTGTATGGTAATCTCTTTCACTTTTAATGTCTTACTTCTAAGGCCTACTATTATGGTTTAGATCTAAAATGACCGCTAAAAGTCTCAAGTGTTTGGAAGGTGACTGGATTATGGTAGCTGAATGTGCTGTTAGGAGTTGGGCCTGCCTGGAGGTGTGAGTCAGTGGTACCCTAACTTGCAAGACTATATTCTGTTATCTTGTTTTCATTTCTCTGAGACAGGGTCTCACTGTGTAGTTCAAGGTGGCCTTGAACTCACTAGGTAGCTCAGGCTGGCCTGAAACTCACTGTGATTCTCCTGTCTCAGCCTCTGTAGTGCTGGGATTGCATGCATGCAGCACCATGCCTGTTAAGACTGTATTCTTGTCTCAGCTCCTTTACTCTGTTTCCTGACCACCAACAGGTGGGCAACTTTCCTCTACCACACCCTTCTGCCATGATGTTTCTGCCTTGGAGCTAGACAAGCATGAACTAAATCACCCAAAAACCATGGGCCAAATTAAACCTCCCCTCCTCTCAATTATGAGTGATTGGTATTAATTGACTAATATACCTACAATGTTCACTAGTAACATGGGTTTCTATATTCCTCCTCAATTCTTGAATTAACTCACGTAGCTTCCTTGAGCCTCAACTACTTGCTCCACAAAGTGGGGCTAGTAATGTCCACTTTGCATGGTCATTATGCAGATTTAAGACAATCATTTTAAAGAAAATATCTAAATTATAGTGAATATGCAATAATTCGAGCACTTTTTATTATCCACCAACTCATGTATACATCGAATCAACATTTATTCAGCATTTTCTCTTTCCCAGGCCAGCAAACCAAAGATAAAAATATATGATGTGACAAAAAAATAATCAAAATGTGTCAGTAAATTATACAGGTGGTGTTACTTCATGATAACTCTAATGGAGAAAAAAAATCTGGAAAAGTGGATAGGGAGTGCCAGGGTTGGGGAGGAGGAGTGGATCCAAAGTTATATAAGGTGGCCAGAATGGCTTCAGTGATCAAGTGACCTAAAATGGTGAGAAGTAAGCTGTGCATGCAGAGGGAACAGCGAGTACAGTAGTGCACCTTGTGTTTCAGTGAATAAAGGCACTACCGGGGTAGTTACACAAAAGTAGCCTTAGACAATACATCAGTAAAGGCGTGTGGCTGTTTTCCAATACAATTTTCCTTGGAAAGACTGAAATTTGAATTTTATCAAACACTGATGCCATGAAATCATTTTTTTTCAAATATTAAGATGTGTTTAACACTCTTAGATTCCATAGGCCATAGGAAAATAAGTAATGGGATAGAATTGGCCCATAGACTCCCGTTTACTGACTACTACTCTAGGTTCTTAAACAACATGGTGAAGGCTTTCAAAGACTTTCACTGACAGATGTGGAGTGACTGAAGTGTGCTGAGCTGCAAAGGCATGTGACCCGATTTGCATTTTAGAAGGATCCCCCTGGCTGTTGTGTTGAATAGAGTGCAAATATAACAGCAAGGGATATCATTATTATACTAATTAAGGCAAAAGGTGATGGTGGTTTGTCTTGGGATTGTAGCGGTGAAGGTACTGAGAAATGTCCAGTTAGTGGATGTAATTGAAGGTTGTCTTCAATATTTTAAGACTTTTATCTCTGTGTTAGGAGGGGAATTGTAATATATGTGTCGTTTCTCATATTACTCCAGGTTTCCATTGCTTATGGCTCCAGTCTCATAAAAAGAATGGGAAGTACTTTGCTTTTCTTTCATATATACTGAAGAATTTGGCAATATGAAATTTATCTGTTCCTTAAATGGTTGTTAAATTTTATTCAAAACCATATAGCTCTGATGTTTTCTTTGTGAAAACATATTTAATTACAAATTTCATTTCATTCATTCTCATAAGACAAATCAGGTTTTCATTTTCTTCTTGAGTAAATTTGGTAATGAGTTTTTGTCTGGATATTTGTCTACATGTCATAAATTTTCAAATATTTTATCTAAACTGTTCATAACATCATCTTATGCTTTTAATCTGTACTGAAGTTTTCATTATGTCCTTCCTTTTAGATTACTATTGTGCATTCTTTCTTTAGTCTTGATCAATTTGTCTAGAGATTTATCAATTTTTATCAGCTTTTCACATGTAAATATTGTCTTTGTTGAGTCCCTCTGCATATATTTCTGCCTAATACACTCCTGTTTTTATCTTTATTATTTACTTCTTTCTAATTTATTTGGGTTTAATCTATCTCTTTCTATCATATTATCAAGGATTCTTAGCTCCTTAATTTTCAGTTCACTTGTCTTACACAAGTTGGATGATTATCCATGTTAAAGAGTATGTACTACCTAAGCTGCACCCATTGAGAATTCATAAGTATTTTATTCATTACACATAATCATTTTCTACTCAATACAATAATTTATTCTCTGATTCATGAGCTATTTATGTTAATTTTGCAACCCTGTTATGTTTAGTAATCCACACTTTTATCGATTGCCTATGTAATCTGTATGATATCCACTCTTTGAAAATGTTTAAGTCTAACCTTATAAATTTTGCCAGCAGTAATAACTGAACTGCCTCTATAGTCAGACCCCCCTGTTGTTGATCATCCTCTGCTTTTCCAGTGTATTTATATTACTGAGGGCATTCCAGCCATTCTGTGAGCACATAAGTCTAACACAATTAACTAGCAGCTTTTTAAATTGTCACTTCCTGAAGCCATCCATTCTCTTCTTATCCATCATGACTTCCACAGCTCAGCATCTTTATACACACACACACACACACATATATGTGTGTATGTATATATATATATATATATATATATATATATATATATATATTTCCATCATTAACTCCTTTCTTCTTTTCTTCTGAAGAAATCCAACACTGCTCAAACCCAAATCTCTGGAGCTTTGGTTTTGCAGCCAAATGTGGCTAGATAAGAACTGTAATGAGCCTTCTTACACTAAATTTAAGGTCACAATTCTCAAATTTCTTTTCAGCTCTACTTAGGACCGAATCATGTTTCCTTAGTAAATTAACACTTCCTTCCCGATGGCTTCAGTGAGTGGTATGTCCTGGCTACTACATCAAGTAACACATCTATGACCACACTGGATCCCATGCCCTCTTAAGTACCCAAGGACTTTTCAATTGCAATTAACTTCAGTCATCTGAAACACTAACATTTGGCTAAATACCAGATAATAGACTTTTTAATGCAGATTTTATATAATAGCTTCTGTGGCTTTTTTTTTTTAAATGTTGCCTTGGTTGTGACATCCTTTTCTAGCTCTTCTCCAATTTTTCTGATTCTTTTCATAAGAAAACTCTGAAATATGTGTCTATTTTCTGCAAGTGGACAATTAGTTTTCCCAGGACCATTTGTTACAAAGGCTGTCTCTTCTCCAATGTATGTCACAAACAGATGGTTGAAGGTGCATGGACTTATTTCTTTGTTTTCTGTTGTGTTCCATTGATCTGCATGTCTATTTTTGTGCCATGACCACTCTAGCTTTGTTACTGTACTATAGAGACTCCATATTAATAGATTTGACATTAATAGACTCCATAATAATGGACTCCCACCTTAATTTCTCACTTCTCATCTCTTAACTTCTCCCTGAAATCAGGGTTTATTCTTCATCAAAACAAATCTCTTACCTTAGAGGGTCATTTGCCAAAATGCAGATATAGCTAAAGTGTTCAGTAAAGCATATTCACAAATGAATTTCTCTCAGTTTTTAAATGATTATTGTTTGTCTTTACTTATTGTCACAACATAAGATTCTTTCAATACTGTCCTTAGAAATTTGTGACCTGAATGCAATTTATATGTTCTCCTCTTTAAATGATTGCTATACTTGTTATGAAGTATTTATTCAGCTTTGAAACACATGAGTGGTTCAAACTGTACTATTAGTAAAGTCCCAGAAAGTAGCATAAAGCAGGTTCACAACCAACTCAATTTTCAGTGTGATCTTCAAAGTCTGAAGAAGTGATCTATTAATATGGAGTCAAAACCAGCGTGGTAATGGCACAAAAATAGACATGCAGATCAATGGGATAGAACCAAAAGCAAAGAAACAAGTCCATGCACCTTCAGCCATGTATTTGTGACATATGTTGAAGACACAGCCTTTGTAAGAAATGGTCCTGGGAAAACTGATTGTCTGGGTAAATTGAGAAAGCTCAAGGAAGAAGATAAGGATCAATATATCAATTTTTTTTTTTTGCCCTACCAGGGATCGAACTCATGACCTTGTGCTTGCCAGGCAGGCGCTTATGCCACTGAGCTATATCCCCAGCCCCCAATATATCAATTTTATTGTTTTGTAAAGCTATATTGACCAAAAGAGCATCCAAAGCATAATTTGGGCTTCCTATCCCTTTCTCTTTTAGTTTACCTACTTGGTCTGAGGCATCACAGATCCAAAAGATCAAGTAGAAGCCTCCTCCACAAAGGAGCAGAGCTGGACTCAGACATCTTACCCAATGGAGAAGACCAGCACACAGAACACATTACAGGATTTCTGAAAACAGCTATTGGGCAAAGAAGCAAATTGACCATTTGTTATGGTTTGAATCTGTGTGTCCCCCCAAAGCTTCAAGACGCCATGGGGCAGGATTTTAGAGTTTGATGGGTGTGAGAGCTACACCCACCCTGGAGTGGATAGTTTGCATATGTAAGGGAGAGGAAAAGGGTGCTTGACGCGATTCCTCCCTGATTCCGCCCTGGTGTGTGGTTGGGGCTTTTGCTGTGTCTGCCACCCTGAGCTGTAGCTCTCTGCCATGTGCCACTCTGCCTTATAATCTGCCAAGTAAGGACTGAAACCTCCATGAACTGTAAGCAAAATAAACCTTTCCTTCCTTAATTTTGGGCATCAGGTATTTTGTCCCAGCAATGAGAGAAAAGTAACCAAGACACCATTCAATAAAAGCAGAACAATGTGGATTTTGTTTTTTTTTTTTTTTTTTGGTTTTTCTCCGGTACCGGGAACTGAACTCACAACCTTGCGACAATGTGGATTTTGTATAGGCTTATTCTAAGGGCTTATCTTCTAAAAAACTGATATATCAAAAGATTCCATTTAAAAATACTAATGATATGTAATTTACATACAATAAAATTTACCCATTTTAAGTGTAGTTCAGTGGCACACTAATTTCATACCACTACAGTTTAATTCCAAAACATTCCATCGCTCTCAGAAGGAATCTCTACTAATAGCGGTCACACATCCTTCTCCACTCCCACATTACATCTCCATAGATTTAAATATTCTGGGCATTTCCTATCAGTCACATAGTACACGACCTTACATGTCCATCTTCTTTCACTTAATGTAATGTTTTCAAGGTTTAGTTATATAGTATGGTTCAGTACTTTTTTCATTCTTTCCTTTTCTCAGAGAATTCAATTATATAGATAGACTATAGTTTTGATTCATTAAAAGTCCATCTATTATATGATTCTATAATAGGAAGTGCCCAGAATTGGATGTTTGAGTTGTTTCAACTTTTGGACTATTTTAATAAAATTTGTATGAATATATATGTATTTGTGTAGACACGTTTTTATTTCTCTTAGGTATAATCAGTTGTAATTGTTGCATAAATTGAATGAATAAACCTGCCACAATGCTTATCATAAAACTAACACATAATATTTGTTGAATTAATTAAAGGAATTTAAAATATTTTACAAATAATTGATATATCACTAGCCTAATAAGCCCAGCAAAAACTTGATTTAGTATCCCAGTTCTAATACCATCAGGGAAGATGTAAGATGTGGCAACATCTACCTTATCCCATTGAAAATGATTGTCTAGAAAACTTTTTGCCTGATACACTTTGAACAATTCATCAAACGTGTTTTACATATTTTCATGCTTACAGGTGTAAATTTGTTTCTAACTTGCTTATTGTTTTACCTTGGCTACAACACAGTGTCTGGCACATAGTAGGTGTCAGTAAATGTTTGCTTTATAAATCAATGTATGCATGACTAATTGAGAGACATATTCCAGGTAGTCTCCTTTATTAAAATGTTACAGGACAAACTGATATATCCGTCAGCATTGGAGAGATGTTTTGAAGACTTGATGACTGACAATGGAGAAGTTTAAACAGAGAGTAATTAAGGAGTCATATTTATATGGCACTAACCTTATTTCTGTTTAGGGGTCTAAAAAAGTCCAAGTCTTGTCTAATGGCACCATCACGTCTACCCATACATTAACTGGGTTGTAGGATTAAAAAGACTTAGCTAAAGAACATAACAGCTATTGATAAGTACAGCACTGACTCACAAACCTATGGAATATCTCAACATCAGTTGGGATATTTTCAGATGTACAGAACAAAAACTTGGATTCAAACTAGAGGGAAAAAGGGCATTTGTTTTCTTAATTAATAAGAAGTCCAGGGATTGAATAGGATCCAGACACAGTTGCAAAGCTGAACTTTCAGTGACTCTTAGGCTCTTCTCTCTTCCACGTCTATATATCATCCTTAAACTATTGGCTAATGCATATGATAGGTTACAGTTAGCTGTACTGACATCACAAAGCCCAAAAGAAAAAAGAGGAGCCATCTTCTCTGGTCTTAGTTGAGAATTTTTTAAAAGGGATTTTGGACCATTTCCACACCATGAGCAGATTCTCTTTCAAATATTTATTGACCCTGATGGGATATAAATCCACCCCTAAACTAATGGATGGTGTTATGGCTTGTGTCTGGGTGTCCCCCCAAAACCTCATGCAGTCATGGGACAGGCTTCTAGAATTTATGATTGATTAATGGATGTGAGTGCCATACCTGCCCCAGGGCAGGTATTTTGCATACAGTGTAAGGGAGGGAAAGAGGCTGCTTGGCACCCCACCACCCTTTTGCTCTTGTTGCTTTGCTGTCTTCTGTGGCCATGAACTGTTGCCCTCTGCCAAGTGCCACTCTGACTTGGAGCCAGCTGAGTATGGACTGAAACCTCTACAAACTGTGAGCTAAATAAACCTTTCCTTCCTTAATTTTGGATTTCAGGTATTTTGTCTCAAGAACAAGAGAAAAATCACCAAGACAGATGGCAAGAATGGAATTGCCATGAGTTTATTACCACTGCATACAGATCACCTCCTTATGAGATTTAGGAAAAGTGCAAAGGTGTTTTATTGTCCCAGTGATTTGAACACAATAATGGGCTTTATTTGTGACATTCTCACAGAACAAAGAAATTTCCTGTAAAATGTTATAACATCCTCATCCTTAAAACCATTTTAAAGAAATCAAAGCCTACTCCAGGGGCTAGTGATGAAGCCCATCTCTTTGAAACATGTGAGTGAAAAATGCCTACCTGAATACAAGGAAATATTGTTTAGGAAGGAAAGTGGACAGTGTTTAAATAGGCAACTAAGAGATCAACAGTATTTGCTAAGCAAAAATGAACCCTCAGATTGCTCCTTTTTCCTAACAAGTCAGACTGAAATAACTTCAAAACAATGGTAATGATTAGAATGCCCTAAATCCACACCTGCGTCCCAACTCATTTTAGTTGGAGAGAAAAAGCTTGCTAAGAAATCTCTGCATCAGAAAGCAAGCAGCCAGAGAGCATAAGGCATTTCTCCACAATCCCTAGATATGAGATAACAAAAAGAAAAGAAAGAGATTCAAGTGCCTCTAGTAACTGGAGGAACTGGCCCTAGACACAGTCATGTCAGCAATGTAATAGGTGGAGAAGGAAAAGAAGCCAGATACTCTCATCCCTTTTGTCTCAGCCTCATGTCATCATGCAATTAGAAGTCAAATCTGAGTACCCTAGACCATTAAATAAGGCATCACCACAGGGGCCCAAACAATACCTTTGTATTTGAGGAATTTAGAGTACTCTTCTTAGCCAGCTGTTGTGTTCTCTGTCTGTAATCCCAGCACCCAAGAGGCTGAAGTAGAAGGATCACTGTGAGTTCAAGGTCAACCTGACCTTGTCACAAAAAAAAAAAGAACACTTGACTTCTTTGGGCCATTAACAACTAAAACCTAGATGCAGAACCTGAAAAGCTGAGATCTGAGAATACATGTATGTCTGTTTAAATACACACCAATGATTCTGATGTAGGCGGTCATGGTTCCGAAAATCACTCTTTAAAAATTTAGGTAGTAAAATTAAGCAGGGAGTTGCCTGTTTTAAAAGAATGAAATTATTCAAAAATTGAACAAGTGGAGGCTTTTCAACTGCAAAAGAAGAGTGCTATTTAAGACCTAGTAATATAAAATTCATACTAGGCTATTGCAGAAGTGAAACACACACTGAGTTCAAAAACAATGAAATATAAAGACATTTATAGACATATAAGACAATCATTTTAATTTTTAAATCTTTAGTTATAAAATGGTGAAACTTGTTGCTTGAATTATTCATAATTCACAGTATAAGATTGTACAGAAATATGCAGAGCTCTAACTGCCTCAGTAAACATCAAGAAATTCAACATCAGCTGTAGAAATAGGCCCTGGTCAAGAGAGGAAAGTGAATAGATGTTCTCATCCTAAAATGTTTAATTGGTTTTGTTCAGTCCTTCCCTCAGTAACTTCAATTGAATTAAAGCCATATTTTTATGATTCGCACTTGAGAATTGTTACTAGTGTGTTGTTTCTAGTGCCTTCAGATATTATTTTGACAGTATGAATGTTCTTCCTCATTCTGTTGTAACACTGGGAGTACTTTCTCATGCTCACCATGACCTGCTACTTAGCTTTTGCTCTTAGTGTACTTATATTTCTAATCACTTCCTAATGGTGTAAGACTTTAATTTAGTTTTACTCCAGCTTTAGAAACATGTTATTTTACCTTGTGCTATTTCTAAAGATTACCATAATAGCCTCAATTCAAAAGCAGTCTATGCCCATCACACTACTTACTGTTTCCAAAGCATAAAAGACTTGAATTTGAACAATGTCTTTTTCAGTAAGCAAAGAAGTTGCTGCATCAATGGCAACTCTTACATCTTATCTCTGTGGGAGACAGGTATTCTCTCAGACTGTGTTTCTGTGAATTATTGGTGCTCTGTGATCTGGAAAGGGGTTAATGGAATAATCATGTTAATTTATAGTCATTGGGTTAGATGCTATTTCTTTATGTGATTTTAATTAAATAATAGTTTCCTTCTCATTATGATAGTTATACATCCTTTTAAGAAGGAATTTGTAAAATTGAGAAAGATATAATAGCAAAAATAAAATAACTCCTCCTTTTGCCAACCATATTCCTATTGTGACAGATACTATTAATATATTTGTGCTTTCCTCTCACAGTACTCTTCTATGAATATGTATCAGATATTTTAAAGAAAACTGGGATCATGCTACATATATTGAAGTTTATCCTATGATTCTTTCATTGCCATACAAAATTTAACTTTTTTTCATCCTATTATTTTAAACTCAGGAGTAGAGAGCTGCATCGATCAAATGCTTCAGATCACCACAGATTTTCATCTTTATGGTAAGTTCAAGGTTCTGGTCTTTAATTTTACTGTTACTTTTATCATTCCAAAGACTTAATCGCTTTTCTTTTGGATGTATATGTGTCTTTGTAAAATATATATTACAGTTGGGGTTAATTTGTATAAAAATTGTACTACAGAACTTAGTTCTTCATTCATTGCTAAAATTGAAAAAATTTATCCATGTTGCTGTAAGTAAACCTCGGTCAGTATTTCTAATCTGTATTTTAAGGTGTGCATCCACTGTATCATAGTACTCATTCCCCTAGTGTCGGACACCTAGCCTACAGCACCCTGCCATTATCCAAAAGTTTACAATTGGGCTTTTGTGAGAGTAACTTGTGACAGCAACCTGGAAGGTGCATAGATAATAGGCACACACATTTATTAACTTCGCTAATTACAGCCAGATTTCCTCTAGAATGGCTTTCATACATTATCTTCTAAATCAGCAGACATATAAAACATCTTTTCCCATTACAATATCTGGCTCTCAAAACTTTGCAAATCTGAATTACACAAGATGGTATCTAATTGTTATCTGAACTTTTACATTTCTGATCACTATTGCAGTTTAGCATCAACTTACTAAATGGGAGTTTATCCGCAGCTGAAAGGGTTCCATATTTCAGCACCTATATGGTTCCATACAGCCAAGTTTGCCAACAGAGTTAAAAAATTACTCCAGAGTAATCAACCTTGTGACAATGGTTGCATCCAGCAAAATAATGAAAGAAAACTAAATACGGTCCATAGAAAATGCAAAGGAAGAATTCAAAATTACTTTACAGGTGCTATTATTATCTCTGTAGAAAATTATAAGGCATCTGCAAAAAAGCTACTTAACAAATAAGGAAATATATCAAGGTTTGCAGATACATGATTAATACACAAATACAAGAATAAACTGTATTTCTGAATATAAAAATGGACAAGTGGAGGGTGAAATTTGTGCATTAATATTTATAATAGCAGAAACAAAAATATTAAGAAAACATAAGTAACACTAATACTCTGAGTACTACAAAAAACTTATGACAGAAATTCAAAGCAAGTAAATGGAGAGATAGGACTTTTTTTAAAGATAAAAGAATGAAAACATATTAACAAATACACAGACATAAACAGAACAACATAAAAACAATAAAAGCAATATGGAATTTCAGGCAAGATGATAGGAAGTTAACAATCATTGTTGTATTACATATTGTTATCTTCAAATTGGTTACTCAAATAAATAAACATAGGCATGTAATCCTTTTAATAAACCAATAGAAACTAGTAATACAGTTATCTTAGCTATCTTGTGTATGCATATATACATATTTTTCCCTTGTTTCCTTCTTTTCTCTTTTCCCTCATCCCAAATAAGATTTTTTGATGCTCCATAAGACTCAGTTGGTTTTGTTTTGTTTTGGTTTGGTTTTTGTTTTTGTTTTTGTTTTTTTTTTTTGGTACTGGGAATCAAACTCAGGACCTTGAGCTTGCCAGGCAGGTGCTTAAGTCTCTGAGTTATATCCCCGACCCAAAAGACTCAATTGTTAAGATGCAAATTAACTTCAAATTAGTCCATCAGCTTAATAAAATCACAAACAAAATGCTATAAAGTATTTTATAGACAGATTAGCCAATTTTCAAATATGTATTGAAGCACAGAGGAATAAAAATGGTCAAAGTAATATTGAAAAATAAGAAATTTGGAAACTTTAACACTACCTGATTTCACAATAGTATAAGTTTGATGTAAAGTACTGATGCATGCAAATAAAGAAACAGTAGTGATTCCAGAAATATGTCCATGCATATAGATTTCTATCAGAGATTCTAGGATAACTCAATGAGAAAATAGAGCTCTTATATCAAATTATACTGAAACAAACATGTAATTAGCAAAAAGGAACCTTGCACAATATATAAGTTCATTGCAAAACATGATGGACCTAAAAAGGGCAAAACAAAAATTACTTAAAGAATTCATAAGAGGAAATCCTTAAAACCTTAGAATACACAAATTTCTTAAGAAATGAAAAAAATTAAAAATTAGACTTTACCAATATTAAAACTTCTGGTTTTCTAACTGCAATGGTAAAAAAGGAAAAGGTACTCTACACAGGGTGAGAAAACCTTTCAAAATACATATATCTGACAAGGACTTATATCCAAAATACAAAAAGAACTTCCGCAATACAATTCAAAGTCAACCAACCTAAGGAAAACAATCAAATTATTACAATATGTATTTTTAAAGATTATATATGACCAATAAGCAAAAAAAAAAAAAGATGTTCAATACTACTAGTTCAGAGGGAAGTTCAACTTAAACTCACAATGTTACTTATATACATTCATTAGAATGTCTCAAATTTTAGACTGACAATTTCAAATATTGCTGAGGAGGTGGAGCAAATGGATCACTCATACACTGTGGGAATAAAAACAGTTTCAAAGCTTCATATAAAGTTAGTCATGCATTTAGTGTCCAACCCAACAATATCTCTCCCAGGCACTATCAAAGAGAAATTAAAATGTACTTGCAAATAAAGACTTCCTTATGAATGTTCATAACAGTTTTGTTCAGAATAACCAAAGAGTGGAGACAAGCCAAATGTTTATCAAAAGAGAAAGAAATACAGGGTGGTACATGCCTAAATGGAATATTATTCAAAAATAAAAATAAATCAACCATCAGTACCTTAAACAATATAATTGAATCTCAAAAGAATTTGAATGAATGCAAAAAGTCAGAAAATATTGTCTATTATATGATTCCATTTTTAAAGATATTTTTAAATAATGTAAACTCTAGTGAGAGAAACCTGGTGCATGTATGTCTGAGGCTAGAAGTGAGGGAAGTGAATTTACTGTCAAGCAGCAGCAAAGAACTTTTAGGGATCATGAGAATGTCCTATGTCTTGATTGTGGGAGTGTCAACATATCAAGTGTGTAATTACAATGGGTTAATTTCATTTTCTTTACATTGTAATTCAAAAAAATTCATAAAAATAATACAAATTGACATTGCTATGAAAATATATAAAAGAATCGGGGAAAGAATGAATCATAAACATACCAAAAGTCCAGAATTATTTAAAACATTTTGTCACACTGATAAATGAAACAAGGCATACCTTTTAGAAAATTGAAATACGTCAAATTTTAGGGATGGAAAATTGTTACATACAGAAGTACAAAACTGTACGTGTGTGCGCACAGACATTTAGGCACACATGAATGTGTCTATTGGGAGAAGGTAGAGCTGTAAATTAGTGACACAATGATTCAGTTTATGAAAAAAGTTTCACTGGTAGCCCTGCCAGCTAGGGGAAAGAAGCATAAAAACAGCTACTACAGATGAGAAATATTTGAGACTTCTTGGTAAGGAAATGTAAAATATAAACACATTAGAAAAATCCTGCACCAAAAATACATTTTATGTCTATGAAAGCAAAATAACCAGGCTTGATCTATCCAGCAGTGTGATTTTTGTATGTAATTCAACAGAACAAAAATGTGATTCGTGTCAGAAACTGAAAAGTTCAAACATGGCATCTGTCATCAGCTACTTCAAATAGTGTATAAATATGCTATTAGTTGAAGCATTCCTCAAATGTCTGTATGTTTGACAATTTTTTGCTCCTGTTAAGAGGTTTAAGATCCTCAAATAACCTTCAAGGAAAAGTACAAATATTAAGTGGAGGAGAGAGAGTCCTGGTACCTGTAACTAGAAAAATATATTTTGAGGATTCTTCTCCTCTCAAAAAGATACCATCTTCTGGTTGTTTAAAGAAAATGCACTAACCATTAATGTATATATATAATTTGTACTTAGGATGTCTTTGTATATAAACATATACCATGAAATCCACAATCAAGGATACACTTCACATTTGAATTAGCTTCTGTCTTTTATTAACTGTTCCCTAACATTCTTTTCAGTTTATTAATATATTTTTCAGTTTTATATTATTTTTCTATTACTATTTTGCTTGTCTCTCTCCTTCATTTGTCCAATTCCCCTGTTAACCAAGGCTGTAAATCTAGTATATTTTTCTCCAAATTTGTACAATGAGATACAAACTTACCTTTCCATAATGGAGAGGGAGGGTAGTTCTCATTGATATATAGAGCTTCGTATTTTTTAACTGAAACATGATCCATAGGAAATTCTCCAATTTACCAATCAGAAAAAGTACAATTCATTCTTTTTGATGGTTGTATTATAAGCCAAAATTGCATGACTTTAATTTAGTTAACAATTTTCTGGTAACTGAGGATTTACTTTGCTTCTTAAACTGGGCTTTTCTGTCTGTAGAGAATCACCAGAAGTATAATTAATAAATCAAAGAATTTATATGTTTAAAAATATTAATACATATGAAATTTCTTTCTCAGAAGACTACAATAACCCACTGTTTAACAGCAATATCTAAGAATACTATGCCCTTATCTCATTAGCCTCATAATAAACAGATGGTATTAATTTTCACAATTTTTGGCAATCATGCAATACTTTTTTTGAGGTTTTAAAAATTTAATAAAGTTTATGGGTACAATTTAGATATATATAATGATCACATTCATCATAGGGAATTTGCAACTGTACATGATATATCTTGATTTTACTTTTTTCCCATTCCTCCTTCCTCCCTGAAACTCCTCACACCTCCTTATTCATAAAAATTTTGTTTCCATTTTTTTCTTTTCTCATTATTTTTCTTTCCCCTTTCTTCCATTCCTCCCCTCTCCTCCCTAGTTTCCCTTCCCATTTGAACATTTTCTCCCTATTTCACAATATCTGTTATATAATTTGGTGCTTATTTAGACTTCAGTTTCTCACACCAAAGAAACAATGTGATATTTATTTATTTTTTATTTAAAAAGAGTAGTACATCAGAAACAAACAAAAATGAATAGAACACTAGCAGCATTCCAGTACCATGAACATAAACAAATCAAAGCAAAAACATTCAAGGTGATACAGGGTCTCAAGACAAATTAATACAAATCAACACTGGTTGTTACATTGCATATCACTATCCTCAACTACATTGCTCAGATTATCAGATGTAAGAATGAAAGATTGCTCAAAACATTAAAGAGAATAAGAAAATAATTCTTCAATAAAACATTAGAGATAATACAGAGTTTCACTAGACAAGATGGTAGGAATTCACCATTGTAATTTCACTGCGTATTGTTACCTTCAAATCAGATCCTCAGACCACCAGGCACAAGCATGCAGAGTCGATCAGAACATAAAAAATTATTAGCATTAACTGTTCATGTCAATACACCATCAGACAACAGCAATAGAGTCATCACAGCTATTCATATATATATTTATGTTTTGCCTTCCTTCTTTCTTTTATCTTCTTTCCCTCATCCCAGTCATTCCAACCATTGAGCAATTTCTTTCCCTTTCCTATCATCTATTGCATGTTTTGAGTTTTACCTAGTCTTTCAGGTTCCTACACCTAGAAGACAATATGATGTTTACACATGTGGGTCCGATTTATTTCACTTATGAGTATGGTCTGTAGTGGCATCCATTTACCTACAAAAGCCTCAAGTTTATCTTTTATAAGAGCTGAGTAGTACTCCATTGTATAGAAGCACCACAACTTTTTTATCTGTTCCTCAGTGGATGGGCATCTGGGTTGTTTCCAAGATTTAGTTAT
>NW_004955595.1:879238-891652 GCF_000276665.1 Chinchilla lanigera
AGTTTGAGAAGAATTGGTGTTAAATCTTCCCTAAATTGCTTGTAGAATTGAGCTGTTAATCCACCAGGACCTGGCTTTTCTTCATTGGCAAGTTTTTAATTACGTTTTCAGTTTCACTGGCTGATATTGAATTAGTCAGGATTTTTATATGTTCTTCCTTCAGCTTTGGTAATTCATATGTATCTAGAGATCTTTCCATTTCCTCTGTGTTTTGCATCCTATGACAGTAAAGATTTACAAAGTAGATATTGAAGATCTTCTGAATTTCTTCAGGATCTGTAGTGATTTCACCCCTTTCATTCCTTATTGCATTTATTTCAGTTTTTCCTTTCCTTTTTTCATAAGGTTGACTAGGGGTTTATCTATTTCATTTATTTTTTCAAACAACCAACTCTTTGATTCATTAATTTTTTGTATTGTCTTTTTAGACTCCATTGTGTTAATTTTTGCTCTGAGCTTTATTTTTTCCTACCTTCTTTGGGCTCTGGGTTGGACTTGGTCTTGTTTTTCTAGGATCTTGAGGTGCAGCATAAGATTATTTATTTGTGCTTGTTCTGTTTTCCTGAGGTGGGAGTTCACCACTATAAATTTCCCTCTGAGTATAGGTTTCATTGCATCCCACAAGTTCCTGTAGGTTGTATCTCCATTTTCATTTGATTGTAAATAGTGTTTAATCTCTACTTTGATTTCATCTATGACCCATTGGTTGTTCAGGAGGATGTTATTTAATTTCCAACTGTTTATGGAGTTTTTGTGTTTTCTTTTGTCATTAATTTCCAATTTCATTGCACTATGGTGTGTCAGTATACATGAGATAATTTCAATTCCTTTGCATTTACTTAAACATGTTCTATGTACTAGTATATGGTCTATTTTAGAGAACGTCCCATGTGCAGCTGAGAAGAACGTGTATTCTGATGCTGTTGGGTGGAACACTCTGTAAAGGTCTACTAAGCCCATATGTCCACAGATTTGGTTACGTTCTGCTATTTCTTTCCCAATTTTTTGTCTAGTTGATCTATCTCTTTGCGACAATGGTATGTTAAAGTCCCCTGTTATGATGGTGTTGCTACCTATTTTATTTTTCATGTCTGTGAGAATTTGTCTTATATAGGTGGGTGCTCCTATATTTGGTGCATAGATGTTTACGATTGTTATCACTTCCTCTTGAAGCTTCCCCTTCACAAGTATGTAGTGACCTTCTTTATCACTTTTGATTGTTCTTGGTTTGAAGTTCACCTTGTCTGCAAACAGAATAGGTACATCTGCTTTTTTCTGAGTTCCTGTCTCATGAAGTATTGTTTTCCATCCTTTAATTTTCAGTCTTTGAATTTCCTTTTGCATTAAATGTGTTTCTTGTATACAGCATATTGTTGGGCTTTGTTTCCTAATCCACTCTGCAAGTCTGCTTCTTTTGGTGGGTGCACTGAGACCATTTACATTGATGGTTATAATTGATATATACTGGCTTATCTTTGTCATGCTATTTTCCTGCTCTTGGATCCTCCTTTTTCCCTCTTTTTAATTGCTTGCTTGTTGGTTCCTTTGTGTTGTTGTTCTTGAAATTGTGGTCTGTTTTATCTCTTTCTGGTATGCCTTTTAGCACTCTTTGTAGGATTGGTTTGGCGCTCATGAATTCCTTCAGTTGTACTTTATCATGGAAATATTTTATTTCTCCATTAAATTTGAAAGATAGCTTTGCAGGGTACATCAGTCTGGGTTTGAAGTTGTTTTCTTTCAGTACCTGAAATACTTCACTCCAAGCTCTTCTTGCCTTGATGGTTTGTGTTGAGAAGTCTGTGGTGATTCTGATAGGCTTTCCTTTATAGGTGATTTGTTTCTTTTCTCTAATAGCTTTTAATATTCAGAGCTTTTGTTGAGCTTCCAGGATATTGATCACTATATGTCTGGGTGTAGATTTCTTTTGGTTATGATTAACTGGAGTTCTATATGCTTCACTTATCTGGATGTCTGATTCTTTTACCATGCCTGGGAAATTTTCTGCTATTATTTCTGCAAATAGTCTTTTTATGTCATTTGTGTTGACACCTGCTCTTTCATTAATACCTATTAATCTGACATTGTTTCTCTTTACTTCATCTTGCAGTTGTTGAATTGTTATTTCCTGGTTCTTTGTTGCTTTTAGGAGATCCCTCCTTTCACGTTCTTTGGTGGGTGTGGTGGGTGGCCACCAAGGCCCCATTGCCATGCTGTCTTCAAGGTATGAAAGTGTATCTTCAGCTTCATTTAGGTGGTTTTACAAGCTTTGAATGGAATTTTTAAGTTCCTGGATATCTGTTTGCATCTTTTTCATTTCTTCTAGGTCTTTTCTATATTGTTCCTGAAGGTTTCATTGAGTTGTCTATGCTCTTTATTTTCTTGTCTATGTCATCTTTGGATATGCTGAACATTTCTTTCATTATTGTTGTCATTTCTCTTCTCACCTGAGACATTATTTCTGATCTGATGTCATCTATGGCCTGATGGACTTGTTTCTTTACTTCAGTTGCTATCATTTCCAAAATTTCAGGTGTATGATTTCTAGGCTCTTCTGTGATGCCTCCTGGACTTGTTTTGGGTGGTGTGGAGGTCCGGCATTGCACTTTACTCCTGTGCTTTGTCATTTTTGAAGAACTAGAGACTCCCTATAGTGCAGTCTCACTATCTTGATCATGTGTGAGTGGCAGGACAAAAGTCTGAAGATCCCCAGTGCTCAGTGTAGCTTCTGTGCTGGTGAGTTGTGGCAGCCCAGCCAGGCCGATGCACTGTGGGTTTGGCTGTAGCCACCAAGGCCCCAGAAGGTTCCTGATGTTTGACCTGCTTTGCATATTGGTCAGGGAGGCAGAGCCCAGACTCGGTGGGCTTCCCAAAGATGTCTGGGGTTTCCCCCAGCCTGGGGCGACACACTATGGATGTGGTGAATAGCCACCAAGACCCCAGAGGGTGCCCAAGTTTTTGCTTGCCTTGCACACTGGTCATGGTGGCACAGCCCAGTCTCATTGGGCTTCCTGAAGATGTCTGGGGCTCACCCCAGCCCAGGCAGAGACACTATGTGTGTGGTAGGAAGCCACCTAGGCCCCAGAGGGTGCCCAAGGTTCCGCCTGCCTTGCACGCTGATCAGGGAGGCAGAGCCCAGACTCCCTGGGCTTCCCGAAGATGTCCTCAGTTCAGCCCAGCCTTGGGCGACCCACTCTGGGTGTGGCGTGTCAATCAGGCAGTACTTAATGATACTTGTTATTTTATTTCCATTTCTACAGCTAGTGAATTTCGATGTTGCTTAATTCATTTTTAAAATTCGGATTTCCTATTTTGTAAACTGCCTATTCATTCCTCTGCCCATTTTTCTGTTAGATTCTTTGCCTGGTTTTTAATGTGCAAGCATTCTTTATATTATACGTACAGATCCATGTTTCTGAACACTATGTGGCAATTCTTTGGTTTCACAACTCTCTTCTGTGTACTTTAGTTAAAAGCTTCCATATCATTTGCAGAATGTATAAAATGAATATGCCTTTTCTCCTATAGCTTGTGAATTTACAGCCTTTTTAAAGAAGTCTTCCCACACTCTTACATTATGCCTCTAATCTAAATATCGCTGTAGAGTTTTTGTTTTGTGTAATACTGGGGACTGAATCCAGGAATTTGTACATGGCACTCAAGTGCTCTGCCACTGAGTCACATTCCCAGACTTATTATAGAATCTTTATTTTATATTTTCCAATGTAATACAAGTAGATATTCAGAAAGAGGATAGGAAAACAGCACTCTTCTTACTTCAAGGAAAAAATAAAACAAAATTTCATAACAAAATATTTGAACAATAACAGTAGTTAATACATAGTCTTAATACATAATACATACTTAATACATAATCTTAAAAGACAGGGAAAATGTTCTTCAGTATATAAGGCACAGACAAAAAAGATTCCCTCTTACAAAGAAGAAACAAAATGCAAAAAGCACAAAACTTTCTCATCAATGAACTAAGAGAAATTAGTAACATAAGTAAAAAAATTAGCATATATATAAAAATATTTTTGGAACAGAATACAAAATTTAGGGAATGATTTGGACTTAAAACAGTTACATCTTACTCCATATAAGACTTGCTTTTCTGTTCTGGTATAAGATATGAATGCATTTTTCATTATCTTCCAGTTGGAGAGCTGATTGTGTCAAAACCCCTTAATAAGTACTCCGTAATTGTCTCACTAAGTTGAAACCCTAGTTTGACATATACAAAGTTCTCCACATACATGAGGACATATTTCTACTTGTTTCTATACCAATGTTACCAAGTGTTCTTAATTTTTATGTCCCAAATGAAATCTGAAATTCCATTAGGGCTCTAATTGTTTTCAGCCCACTTAATGTGTATCTACTTTCCCCTGTGCCTACTATTCTGTGGAGGTAAGAGAAGTCCTTTCCCCTTCTTATTGTTGTAGGCACATTCTAGCCAATACTCTGTCACTAGACTTTGCAACCGATTTTGCTTCCAGGGAGAGTCAGCCACTGAACTTGGGAGATATCCGCCATTCTTTGAAGACTCTCAGCTTGTGAACTACTATTATTTTTGTAGCTAATAATATTTCATTTCACCCATGTCCCATATCATTGCACCAAACTTCTACTGTAAACGATTCCAGAAAGCTAAATTCAACAGACAATTATTAGCCCTATCTTACATTCATTAGCAGACTCCAGCTGACCTGTTAATCACTTGCCTTATTGAGAATTAGTTCATTATTCATTTGGCTTCTGGAATGCTTCCTTTAACAAGTTGGAAACCTAAGGGTTCTGTCCCTTTCCTGTTCATTATCTACATTTACCCTGTTGACTATTTTTCTCATGTTTTACATGTATTTAAACTCCAGCTGTTCTCTTTACCTTGAATTCGTGGTATCTAAAATGGCCTTCTTAGCATCCTTACTTCTGAGACTTTTTTTTTGGTACTGGGTATCGAACTCAGGACCTTGTGCTTGCCAGGCAGGCACTTGTGCTGTGAGCTATATCCCCAGCCCTCACCATCTTTACTTATATGTCTAACAGATGTCTAAAACTTGTCATTTATGTAATGGGGTTCAAACAAGGAAACTGAAACCATATTAGCTATTGTAAGCGAGTAAGCATTCAATACAAAGGCTAAAATTCTCATAGTTATTGGACTTGCTAGAGCAGCAGTCTGCAACCTTTATGGCACCAGTGACTAGTTTCATGGAAGACAATAGTACAATGTTGTCAGGTGGCCATGAGATGTTCGGGTCTACATAGATGGAAAGGGAGTTGTTGGACACTGTGGTCATCAGAACCAACATGACTTGGGTACAATGGGGCGGCAGCCACTGTGGACTCTGAATGAAGGCAAGGATCATCATCCACAAAGCCATCTCCTCTGGCCAAGTTCACTGCACTGGATTGGTCAGTGAAGCCCCTATGTCATCCAGACCTACCACCACAAACCCCTGTTCTTCAGCCTGTTTTTATTCATGCACCTGGTCATCATGGTGGGAAACTTGCTCCTCATGATGGCCATCAGCTTGAGCCCCAAACTAACCATTCCATGCACTTCTTCAGCCGTCCCTCAGCCACATGAATAAAACTGGGAGCTTGTGTAATGCTCTGTCTTTTGGACAGAAGTCCGCCTAAATCAGGTACACCAAATACAATTCTGCTGCATCCCAGTGGTCTCTACCATCTTTTAAATTCTGGAAACTTTCAACTGGTGGAGGGCAGATGGAGCAATGGCTGGTGACATCCCTGGCCCTGTCACGATGGCAGTGCAGCTTCTCCACTGTCATCCAGAATGCAAGCTCAGGAAGCAAGAGAGGAGTCTTCTCACCCTGGAGCCACTGTGACTTGTGGAAGAACAGTTCAGTGGGGAGAAGCTGATGGGCACACTGGTCCCTAGAGCCCTGACTTGGTGTCCACCCACTCAGGGAGAAGACCTTACAGTGAAGAAGCCCACAGATGACTCAGCTTGAGGTGTCCCCACTGTGGCCACTGAGACCCCATGTACACACAGTACCCTGACCTGGGTCCTGGCCCACACTGTCTGTGGGCAAAATGAAGTGACTGTCTGAGTAAGACACAGAGATGTGACAGAAACAGAGACTGTTGGGAAGGAGCAGAGAGTGGATGAAGAGTGTGGCAACTAGCACAGAATATTGATGGTGCATGAAGTGGGCCATTGCTATGGTTTGTATCTGGGTGTCCCCCCAAAGCCTCATGCGGCCATGGGGCAGGCTTTTAGAGCTCTCAAACATGGGTGTGAGAGCTGCACCCGCCTTGGGGTGGATAGTTTACATATGTAAGGGAGAGGAAAAGAGTGCTTGAGGCCATTCCTCCCCCATTCCTCCCTGGTGTGTGGTTGTTGCTTAGCTATGTTCTGTCGCCAGGAGCTGTAGCCCTCTGCCATGTGCCACTCTGCCTTGTAATCTGCGAAGTATGAACTGAAACCTCCACAAACTGTAAGCAAAATAAACCTTCCTTCCTTCATTTTGGGTGTCAGGTATTTTGTCCCAGCAACGAGAAAAAAGTAACCTAGACAAAATTTGGTACCAGGAGTGGGGGCATTGCTATGACTATATCTGACCATGTGGTTCAAGAGCCTTTGGAAATGGCTTATGGGGAGTGTTTGGAAAGGTTTGGAGTTGTCGCCTAAAAGAGAAGCGCTAGAACGCCTTTGGCTGTTCTGTTTGGGAGATTCTGGTCAGAGCTCAGAAGACCAGAAAGCTGATAAAAATCTTGCCAGTAAAGACCAGGTTTGGGAGGTTTCTGCTGGGAAGAAGGACTGCATTGGTTGGACTCCAGATGATGTGTGTTATAGCTTGACAGAAAGTTTGTCTACATTTTGTTCGTGTCCAGAGACTTTGCCTAAGACTGAGATTAAGGGCGGCAGCAGACTGATTAATCTGGCAAAAGAAATATCAAGGCAGTCAAACATTGGGGCAGTGGCATGGCTATTGTTGGGGGCTTTTAGCCAGATTTATATTGTGAATCAAAAACAAAGAGCCCAGAAGGATGATTTAAAATGTGAATTTGACCAGAAAGGAAGCTCTAGTAAAGCTGTGGACTGCAAAGATGGAGCTGAAGAGATCTCTATTGCTGAGAAGGAACAGGAGAATAAAAAAGATGGCCTGAAGGCATCACAAGAAACAGCAAGTCTCCACCCTTTGCAGCCTCAAAACGACAAAGATAAAAGACCTTGCTTTGAAAAAAAAGCTGCTGAGTGCCACGTTCCAGAGTGGCAGCGGCGGCTGCACCAGGTTCCAGAATGGCAGCAGCATAGAGAATCTGCTCCTCAGAATTGGATTCAGAGTGCCCAATGATCCAGGAACTCGACCCCTGTGGCCAAGAGAGAGGAAAACTTGGCTACTGCTCCAGGTGGCAGCAGACCTTGGCATCATCCACGTGGCCCTGGCTTCAAATGCATGGAGAATACAAGAGTTCTGAGGTTAAAGAGGATTTCACCCAGATTTCAGAAGGCCTGGGAGGCCAGGCAGTGTGCCCCTGAGAGGGCAGTGTGTGAGGCTGTGAGTGTGAAGCAAAAGGTGCACTGGAAACCTCAGAAGTTTAGAAAAGCCAGGATGGTGGATTGTCTGAGGAAAGCTGCAAGGAGGGAGGAAAGCGGGCCTAAGAGAGAAGTCATGAAAGCTGTAACCACCACAAGTGCCATAGGGGTGGACTCATGCAAGCCCTTTGGAGCTCACAATGTGCCAGAAGTTGCTTCAGATGCTACATGTGGAATTACAGGACATAACGTTAGCCTTGCTGGATTTTGGACTTGCTTTGGTCCCAAAGCTCTGTGTCCCCCTGTTTGTACCTTTTGGAATGATACTGCTTATTTTGTGCCATTAAATGTTAAAAGTGTTTAACTTTTCATTTGTACAGGGGGTCACAGCTAAGAGTTTGCCTTACATCTTGGAGGAGACTTGGGACTTGGACTTTTCAGCAATGCTGAAACTGTTAGGACTTTGGCAACTCTTGCAAATGGACTAATTGCTGTTTATATAAAGGGATGGACATGAGTCTTTGAGGGGCCAGGGGTGGAATGTTATGGTTTGTATCTGGGTGTCCCTCCAAAGCCTCATGAGGCCATGGGGCAGGCTTTTAGAGCTCTCACACATGGGTGTGAGAGCTGCACCGCCCTGGGGAGGATAGTTTACATATGTAAGGGAGAGGAAAAAAATGCTTGAGGCCATTCCTCCCCCATTCCTCCCTGGTGTGTGGTTGTTGCTTAGCTGTGTTCCGTCGCCATGAGCTGTAGCTCTCTGCCATGTGCTAGTCTGCCTTGTAATCTGCCAAGTATGAACTGAAACCTCCACAAACTGTAAGTGAAATAAACCTTCCTTCCTTCATTTTGGGTGTCAGATATTTTGTCCCAGCAACGAGAAAAAAGTAACCTGGACAGCCATTCTGTAGAAACACATTAATTTCCTGCATTGATTTCAAGACATATAGAAAATTCAGTCACACTGCAACAATGGGGACAATTTTAAAATCAGACAGAGATTTCGTGGAAATCAAAAATCAGGCCCAGAAGATTCCGTCAAAACTTCAAGAGAGGGAATATGTTGTTGTTAATTGAAATTGTTGAAGTGCATGAGAAAAGAAGACAGGTGTACCTGTTTATTCTTTAATCCAAAAATGACTGACAGCACAGTGGAAAAACACAGCCCATGTATGAACATGTACACACACAGAAAAACTAATTCAACAGAGCCACTTAGCTCTATGGAATTAAAGAACACCACACCATGACACACCATATGGTCTTTCTCTTCTTCTGAATTTGCCTTCCTGAAATGATGATACGTTATGATTTTGGCTTCTTCCTTACTATATGTGTACTCTGGTAAAATGTCTGCTCCATGATGCCAGAGAGTTTGATAGCTTAATGTGACAGTTGCATATGCTACTCTACAAATAGGGGTTTAATGAAGGACTGGAAGAAAGTAATCACCACACTAACACGTACTACACTGCAAGACTGATGCAGCAGAGATGAAGTTGGGGTGTGTGTGTGTGTGTGTGTGTGTGTGTGTGTGTGTGTGTTACTAAAGACTAAACCCAGACCATTCATATTAAGATGCATTTCCACTTTAGTTTTAAAAATTATTTCACAACATGGTCTTGCTAAGTCACTGAATTACCCAGGCTGTGCTCAAATTCCCAGTCCTCCTGCCTCAGCCTCCACCGGGCTTTTAGAGGGATGCTGGGCAGGTTTAGAAGATAGCCAGGCCTCCAGATAGTTAGCACTTTTGTGCAGTCTGCTTTTCTGATGTACAAGCTGCTGTTCTCTGAAGATCACCAGGTGTCCTGGGTTCTGAAAATCTGGAGAAAAGTTTCTAAAAGCACATCTTGTGGCTTGTGTTTTAGTTCCTTTTCTCAGGAATACTTAACTTTCTACCTGATCACTAAGGTACAAAGTCTTGTTTTTCCAGAGAACAGAGGAACATAGTGAAAGGAGCCTTTTAAAACAGAACTGTTTGTAACACATTGGGCAGTTTCCATCAGAATTGTCATTTGCAGGGAAGAAGGAGGGGAGGGCACAATGGCATATTGCTCAGGTGTGGGGCCTCCAGAATTAATGGGTTTCAAAGTCAACTAAAAGCGCCTAAAGTAGCACGTCTATTTGGGTTTTCCCTCAGTCACAAATAAGGGTCTTAAACATACATGAATATCAGGTTTCATAGGGGCCACAGTGCGTCTGTTGGCTGGCTGCTATACTTGTCGATGGATTGTGACGAATTTCATTGAAAGACATCACAATAGCAACCATGCTTCTGTTTCTATGTTACTTGCTAAGGCAAAGTCTGGTCTTGGTGACAGCAGTTTCTGCTTCTGAGCAAGGGCGCCATGTCTTTTCTGCCCCTTCGTGCAGGCGGGAACTGTCTAAAAGGCCCATCTGACCCTTGCAAGTGACCCTGGTGTGCCAGGCCTTGGAGCAGCAGCCTGCTTGCATGGCGACTTTAATTTTCAGGCCATTCTGTGTGTCCTCTACCACCATTCTTTTGGGGATATTTTGCAGGTAGTAGGAATGACACCCAGGGCCTATGTGCTGAACTATATCTCCACCTTATTTTAAAATATTTATTTCACAACATGGTCTTGCTAAGTCTCTGACTTACCCAGGCTGTGCTGAAATTCCCAATCCTCCTGCCTCAGCCTCCAGAATGCCAGCATTACAGCTGATGCCACCATGACTACCCAAATGCACACATTGTGCCTCAATTTACTGCGGTTCTGGTGGACGTTGAAGCCTGTTGGGCTGCTGGGTGCTGGTCTACTTCTGCGGCTGGAAGAGGACAACATGGAAGGCACCACTGCAGGTGGGATGGTAAAGGTGGCACTGCATGCGAGCCTCTTCAGGGGACACTATGGCAACAAGAGGTGACAGGACCCTGGCAGGGGCCTGGTGAGTGGAGAGGTCCTTCCAATGACAAAATTGTTATTCAGAACCCACACAGCACAGGGTGTTGGGGACACCAAGGTGTCAACATAAAAATCACACCCTGGCCAGGGATATAGCACAGTGGTACAAGTACTTGCCTGGCAAGCACAAAGTCCTGGGTTCAATACCCAGGAACAAAACAAACAAACAAATGAACAAAATTGCTAGGGTGTCTTTATATCTTTATTTTTCTTTTAAAGTTATGAGATTGGAGGTGGGTGCAGGAGAGGCTGAGACAGAAGGCCCAGCTCTGAAGAACAAAGTGTTCAACAGCAGGCTCATTGTTGTCTGCTTCTCCATGGATTCATCTTCACTTTCACATCTTCTTTGTCCAGTCTTCCTTTTCTTGCCTTTTCAGTCTTAAGAGCTCCATTGTAAATATTTACTCTATATGTCTGTTGGGACCCCCTCTCTCTCTTTCCTTGTCCTCCCAGTTTCTGTCTGGTGCCTCAGTGGAGAGGGCAAGATGCTCTCCTGCTGGAATCACTTGTGGTCGCCAGAAGGAAAGCAATGGCTGGAGAGGCTTCTCAGAAGACAGGGGTCCCAAGGCATATTGTTTGTGTTCACACACAGTGAGTTGCATCCAGCTCTGCCAAGCCTTGCCCTCTGCAGGGTTCTGGAGACACAGGGTCAACTCCCACTCCAGGGACTCACCCACACCCAGCACCACAGAGAGCCACCAAACTTTGTATGAGGTTGGGAGTTTGAAAAGCACATTGTGGTTGTGCTGGTAAAGGGCCCAGTGGGAGGGATGTGGCCTGACAGTGGTGGCACCTCTGTCCCTCTCAAGGACCCCCCTTAGGGCCCTGCCCTGTGCTCTCACCATCAACAGAGGGCAGGGCTGCCAGCTGTCCCTGCCCACATCCCCACGGTCGCCCTCAGCCTCTGTGCACGCCGAGCTGCCCCAACAGGACCACAGGATGGGTGACCGAGACGCATGTCACTGAAAGAGCGAGGTCCTGGGCAAAACCCCAGGGTGGGCACAGACAGGGATCCACATCCCCAGCTGGCACCCTAGGCTGGGATCTTGGGGTGGGACAGTTGGGGTGCAGGGAGGGATGCAAGCCAAGCCGGGCTAGGCTTGGCTCCTCCTGTGCGGAACTGGGCCAGCACGGAGCCCACGGATGGGCCGTCCCTGTGGGCATTGCAGGCCCAGTGGCTTCCCGAGGCCGCCTGGCCTGAGGCAGGGCCTGTCCCATTCTCCGCTCGGCTGTGGGGGGCCTGACGGACATCCACGTTACAGAACTGTTTCTCTTGTCCCCTGAGTCCCTCTGTGACCAAAGGGGCCTCTGGGACTCGATGCTGGGCCACCTAGGAGGCGACCACACACTTAGGTGCCCTTTTGGGAGTGCGCACTGAGGTCTTGTGAGCAACCACCGTTGCCTGGCAACGAAAGAGGACTTTAGGCCAGAAGAACAGTTTGGCGCGACAGTTGCAGGCCTGAAGGGTGCCTTTGCGCAGGCGCTATGCGCATCGCGAGGTGCATTATGGGTGAGAAAGGGGCGGAGCTTCTCAGTTGCCTCCTTAAATCCGGTACACTGCACTCCTCAACGCGGTCGAGGAACGCTCTGAGGGGACGAGGTCGAGCGGCCATGCAGGCCCCTGGTGGCGGCGCGGATGGAGCGGAGGGCAACAGCAGTGACCAGCGAGGCGCAAGTGTCTCCGGTGGCGCGGGAACCCACACAACAGCCTTTTCACGGGTTGTCCAGATACCTCATGGCCCATGGCCCTTTGGGCAGATTGTGCTCATGGGACGCAGCACAGGGACGCAGCGGCATGAGTTGTATCCTTGGTGACGTGGCCGCGGGGTCCGGGACGCTGGGGACCAGGGAGGCGTCAGGAGCGCGGGCTGGGACTCAGCCGGGCAGCGCCGCGGGGAAGGAGACCAGGAGAAGGGAGGCGGAAGCCCGAGGGCGGGTGGGGGACAGCCACTGTGGCCTGCGTCGGGGGGACGCTGGGGA
>NW_004955595.1:891752-892897 GCF_000276665.1 Chinchilla lanigera
TTGGTTGATTTCTTGATGATAGCCATTCTTTCTGGGGTGAGATGGAATCACAATGTTGTTTTAATTTGCATTTCTTGAATGACCAATGATGTTCAACATTTTTTCATGTATTTATTTCCCATTAGTATCTCTTCGTTAGAGAAGTGTGTATTCATCTCAGATGCCCATTTTTGGGTTGGGTCTTTGAATTTGGGAGGCCAGCTTTTTTTTAATTCTTTATACATCCTAGGTAGAAATCCTTTGTCTGAGGGGCACTTGTCTAAAATTTATTCCCAATTTGTGGTCTTTGTTTTACTTGATTGGAGATTTCTTTAGATGTACAAAAACTTTTCAATAAGATGAGCTCCCACTTGTTGATTCTTTGAAGTATTTCCCATGCAGTTTGGTTTTTGTTCATGAACTCGCTGCCTACCACAATGTCATCAAGATTTTTTACCTACTTTCTCTTCCAATAAATGTAGTGTTTCTGTTTTAATATTTAGATCTTTAATCCATTTTGACTTTAATTTAGTGCATGGTGAAAGACACGGGTCTAGTTTTAGTCTTTGGAATGTGGAAAGCCAGTTCTTCCAGCACCATTTATTAAACAGGCTATCTTCCTTCCATTGAATATGTTTGGCCACATTGTGGAAGATAAGGTGATTGAATGTGTTTGTGGTTGTATCTGCATCTTCTAATCTGTTCCATTGATCTTCAGGTCTGTTTTTGTGCAAGCACCATGCTGATTTTATCACAGCAGCTTTGTAATATAATTTTAAGTCAGGAATTGAGATGCCTCCTGCCTTTCCTTTGTTTCCCAAGATTGCTTTTGATATTCTAGGCCTCTTCTGCTTCCAGATGAACTTTAGGGGTGTTTTCTCTAGATCTGTGAGGTATATTAATGGCATTTTAATGGGGATTGCATTGAATCTGTACAACAATTTTGGGAGTATGGTCATTTTCACAATGTTGGTTCTTCCTATCCGTGAGCAAGGAATCTCTTTCCATTTACTGATATCCTCTTCGGTCTCTTTTTTCAGAGTACTATAATTTTCATTGTATAGATCTTTTACTTGTCTTGTTAGAATGATTCCTAAGTATCTCATCTTTTTAGATGCTATTGTGAAAGGTATGGTTTCCCTAATTTCTCTCTCAGTCTGTTTGTT
>NW_004955595.1:899987-905499 GCF_000276665.1 Chinchilla lanigera
GAGCTGCCCCTAAGGGAGGGTCTGGTTTGCAGAGGTTTGTGCCTTAACCTGTCTCCATCAGCACTGTCAGGGTGCCTTTCGGATGTCCCATAGAGGCGGAGGTCGGCCGAACATCCCTGGCTATATTGGGGGAAAACCCTGACGTTTACAGGGTGCTCAGCGTGGCTGGCAGCGTCCTGACTGTGTCAGTCTTACAAGGGCCTGGGCTCGGGGTGCAGCCCGAAGAGCAGGGAGGGGCATTTTCATGGACAGGGGAGGTGCCTGAGAGTTAGCACTAAGCAGGGCGGGGTCTCTAAGCCAGGGTATAGCTCTGACTGGTGACTGGATTTTCCTTTCTCTCACTTTCAGGACATGGGTGGCCCAGGACCGGCGACGCCTACAGACAGTGTTCACTACCTTCCTTAACGACCTCGCCCTCCTCTTACGGACCATGCGGCGTTTCGGGCCCCTATTTCCCCCCGAATCTCTGCTAGGGAAAGGGGGTTGAGGTCCATGCTCCCATACCACACAGTGCATCCCTCCCTAGGCCCTAAATTCCTGCATGTATTGCCATGTCCTTGTTGAACCCTAACTTTTTTTGCCTTTGTTAGTTATTCATTGGGTGCTCGGGGCCCACTTGTTTAGTGTCCCTGTTGCTGGACACAAGACAAGACTGAATGTGTGTCACTTCATAAAATAAAGTTGAGCAATGATTCCGTGCCTGAGTTTCTTTCAGCTAAAGCATCTCCCTATTCCAGCTTTTGGCCTCTGAGGAGGATTGCACCTTCCCACGGGGGACATATACTTAGGAGGGAGGGGGAGGTGGAGCAAGTAAACAACACCAGGGTGGTATAAGTAGCTCCGGGGGAAGAGCATTCACAGCCCATGGACAGGAGGTCAGGAGGGGAAGGATGTTTGCTGCTGGGGTGGGGGCTTCGTTCAGCACCTGCAGGACTCAAAGCAAAGGTCAGAGGAAGAGGGCTCCAGTGGGCTGAGGGCATTGTGGCCTGGTACCTGACCCCAGGGGTCTCGCCCAAAACTTCCTCTGTGGGATCAGCCACTGCCCTTGATGGAAAGAGAGCTCAGGAACCAGGAGCCCTCTCCTGGCCATTTCCTTGGCTGATGTTCAATGGGAGGGTGATGATAAAAGGTGTCTCTGTCCAGGGCAATGCGAAGCTGGGGAGAGGGGTCACCTTTGCTGGGGTGAGAGGAGGGTCTGCTTCCTCCCCTGGAGAGCCCGCAGTCCCCTGCCAAGTCAGATCACTGCTGCCCACCCTGCCCAGACTGCTTCCTGCTCCCTGCTCACGGTTACAATCGCTCATCTTTAAGAGCTTTGCAAACCTTTACCCAAATAGCAACCAGAACAAGAGATTCTTGAATGGATCGTGGCATTTATCTGGGGGAGAGATGGACCTTGGAATGGGAATAAGCATGCCTTAACTAACTGTGAGCACAGATGAGCAGGCTGAATCAAGGGGAAGGGTTTCAATATAAAAATGAGCAGGATTCAATCATAGAGACATTGCTAGGTGAATATCCTTGAAGAAACGTTTCTTTCTTCAATCAGGTTGTGGTGGCCTTTGTGCAAGGTTGTGTTTCTGCAAAGTTGTATGATGGCTGCTCTCCGGCAGATGCATGAGACAGCCCTTCTTCATTCAATCCCAGCCAGCTTTGCTTTTTACTTTTTTTAGAATTATTCTGAGGATCTTCCACTTTAAGTACATTTAATACATTTCTTCAGGATGGACTCTGCGGCCTATGGAAACTGCTATCCAGTACAAAATCATTAAAAACATTTACTGACACCATAGGGTAGCACTTTAAAATTTTCTTCTGATGCAAACTTATTTGGGGTGACAAGTGATACAGGTCATTCCCTCAAAGGTTCCTTGCGTGCCAGTGTCATATATGAAGTATCTCATATTTTACTCACTGAGGTAAGAATGTCAGGTGAGGCGTGGTGGCGCAGGTCTGTCATTCCAGCATTCAGGAGGCTGAGGCAGGAGGATCATCATGAGCTCAGCGCCCGCCTGGCCTACAATGAGTGTTCAGGGACACCCTGAACTGCACAGCAAAACCCTGTCTCAAAAAGACAAAACAGGCACAAGGAAAAAGAATGTCAGTTGAGTGAGACCCTGTCTCAAAATAAAATATATAAAAGGGCTAGGGATTCAGCTGAATGGGAAAGCCATGGGTTCATTCTCAAGTAATGGAAAAAGGTTGTGTTTTTCAATGTTGCAATGCCAGTCTTGATGACGCTGGTACCCTGTTCTTTTTTTTTTGGGGGGGGGTTCTCCGGTACTGGGAACCGAACTCATGACCTTGTGCTTGCCAGGCAGGCGCTTTTGCCACTGAGCTAAATCCCCAGCCCCTTGGCACCCTGTTCTTCATGTGAATTTGGTCTGAGTGACCTGCTTGGCCTCCCTGAGGAAATGAGCTGAAGTACAGTCAGGAGAGCTGAGGACCTGGGAGGAGCGGACTGGGGAGGAAACCCTAGAAGTGCAGGGGAACGGTTTGGTGTCAGTGGATTACAGTGGACTGATCTGTCACATGGGTAGTGAAGTATCCTGTGAGGCGGGAGCGGGAGGGGGAGCAAAGTCCTTTCAGCATCAGGGGAGATTTAGCTCCTTTGCATGTGACAGTAGTGAGATTATAAAGACAGTTGCTGGGTGACTATTCTTGAAGAAAGGTGTCTTTTCTCTGTCAGGTATTGTTCTTAATAAACAATGTACTGCCAGCAAAGGCGATATACACAACAGGAATACATCAGAAAGAAAACACTGAGGCGAATGGAGCCATCCGCAGGGGTGGAACGGACAGAGGTAAAGCAGGCTCCTGGTTTAAGAGCTTGAGGACGTGAGGGACCAGAGGTGCCACACAGACGTAGTGGGACTCAGTTGAGACCCTGGGGCAACCACCTCTGTGTAAGGCACTGTGCCAAGGGAGAATGGTGGGGAATCCCAGGGGGATGGGAGAAGGCATGGGGGACAAAGACATGGATCAGTCAAGCATTGGCGTAGGTGTCCTCCACAGGCCCAGTGCCCTACCCCGCCACCCTCAGTCACCCCCCAACCTTGCGTCTCGGCACAGGCAGATGATCTCCAGTGCCTCCCCCGCCCCCTTTGCACGTCTTTTACACCTATCAGGTGGCCAAGTCAGCAGCTTTGATTTACAAGCCAGAGGGAGCTGCTGCCTCCTCCCACGTTCCCTGCCTCTCTCCCTGGGAGAGCAAGAACTTACACCTCACTGCCTGCTTCTGGCTGTCCCGCTATGAGGGTGCTTCACTCTGACAGAACGGTGGGTCCGTTTGGGGTGTCACCTGCCCCCACTCCCTTGATGCCCAGTGGTGCTTGGGCCAGTCTTGCAAGCGGATGACCACTGGGGGGTCCTCTATCTGCACACATCACCTGGAGATCCAGTGCCCCTTGAAGCCCTGGAGGCAGAGCTGCAGAGCCCCTTTCTTCCCCAGGCCTGGGCATGTACTACTGTTTTGCCCTCTTGATCCAAGTCCTCCCTGTTGGCAGCCTGCGCTGGGTTTGAGAGAAGAGCTAGAGGACCAAGGGGAAGCTGCCATCAGTGAAGTGTCAGACCTTACCCAGCAAGGAAGCTAGGCAGAGGAGTCTTGCAGGACAGCGCTTCTTTCGAAAGGAAGAGGAAATTCAGGGTTGCGGTGCTGCACTGCAGATGTACGCAGCACATTTCCTGACCCTGAACTACGCTGGATGTGAAAAGAAACAACAGTGTCTCCTGGAGAGAGCTGGGAGAAGGCAGTGTTCTTGGAGACTGTCACCAATTATATCAATCGTGTCCCTCAAAGTGCCCATGCTTCATAGGCAGGGTTTTTCGAAGGTGATTGCCTCATGTGGGTAACATTGGTAACTTGCTGTTGGGAAGTGGGATCTGGCCAGGGGAGGTAGGGTACTAGGCATGTGACCTGTAAGGGTACATCTCTCTCCCCAGATCCTCAATTCTCCCTCTGCATCCTGGCCAACATAATGGGAACAGGTTTCCTCTGCCCAGGGCCTTCCCGTATACCTTTTCTGTCTTGGAGTCAGCCAAGCACACATTGCAATGTGAGCCAAAATAAACTTCTCCTCCTTTGATTTCAGGGTGTCAGCAGTTATGTCTGGACAATGGGAAAAGGAAGAGAGTAAAACAGATTTTGGTGCCCAGAGTGGGGTTATTGCTGGGACTACCTGACAGTGTTTAGAAGCCTCTATTTTTTTTTCTTTTTCTTTTTTCTTTTTTTTTTTTTTTTTTTTGTGGTACCAGGGATTGAGTTCATGACCTTGCGCTTGCCAGGCAGGCGCTTATGCCGCTGAGCTATAACCCCAAAATTTTCTGATTTTTTCTTTTGTTTTGTTTTCTATCCAATACTGGGATTAAACTCACGACAGCGTGCTTCCCAAGCAGACGCCCTGCCACTGAGCAAAAGCCCCATCCCTAGAAGCCTCTAGAACAGCTGTGCAGGAAGAGTCTGGAAAGGTTTGGAGATTCCAGCTAGAGAAGCTTAAAATGCTGTGAACTGAGCTTAATGGGAGATTCTGGTTGGCACTCAGGCCCGAATGTGGAGACAAATGCAGATTGTAAAGGCCAGGCTCAGGCAGTTACAGTGGGGAGCAAGAACTCCTTTGGCAGCTGGAATCAAGGCCAGGTGTGCTAGTCTCAGGCAGGAAAAGTGTCTACATTTTGCTAATGTCCTGACACTTTGAGGGAGATTGAGATTAAGTGCAGTGGACAAATTAGTCTGGCAGAGGAAATCTCCAGCCAGCCTACCAGTCAAGCTGTGACATGGATAGTGTTGTGGGATTTTAGCCAGATCTACACTGCGGATCAACAACAAATAGCATAGCAGGGTGATTTCACAACTTTTGAGTGTCAACAGAAAGATGTGGCCACAATGGTGGGGCCTCTAAATTTTAGCCAAAGAGAGCTTGGTTGCTGAGAACATAGTATCACAAAGAAGCCAAGTGCTGCCTACCAGAACAGAAGATAAGATGACTGCAGGGCATGTGTGAATTCAGTAAGACCCGCCTGGCCTCACAGGTTACAAATTGCAGAAGTGAAAGGCTTCCTTTGAGCAGAGAGGCCCCAGGGAAAACCACTCAAGAAGTGTCACCTATGGAATTGGTTCCTTCGGATTGGGTTCACAGAGCTCACTCATTCAGGCACTTGAAGGTCTCTGCAGCCTTGATAAAAAGAGCCCAGCTACTGCTTAATCTGTTGGCAGATGTCAGTATTGTACTTTTGGTGCTGGTTTCACAGGCATGCAGAATGCACTAGTGCTGGATTCAAAGAGGCTTCCACCCATATATCAGAAGTCCTGGGAAGCCACAGAGCATTCCCCTCAGAGGGCAGTGCATGAAGCTGTGAAAATAGAGTCAAATTTTAAGTAGAGACCCTGGAAGTTGGAGAAGCCAGGAACCTAGAATGTTTGCTGAGGAAGGTCACAAGAAGTGATAGAACCATCCCAAGAGCCCTTGAGAGCTGCAACTGGCAATGCCATATGGGTGGGGCTGCCCAAGTTGTTTGA
>NW_004955595.1:905856-907019 GCF_000276665.1 Chinchilla lanigera
CTCATATGCTCATAGTGGGGCTTTTGGAAGGTGATTGTATCATGGGAGCAATGTAGCTGACTTGCTGTTGGGAGATGGCTTCTCCTCAGAGGAGGGAGGTGGCTTCTGCTCCAGGGAAGCACCGCCCTCTCTCTCTGCTTCCTGTCTATCACGATGTGAGCAGCTTCTTACACCTGTCCCTTCCACCACAGCACATCTGCATTGCAGCTAGTCAACCATGGACTGTAAACATGAGCTCGTCCTTTAAATTGTGTAAGGTGTGGAGTATTCTGTGTCCTGATGAGAAAGGAAAAGTGAGGAAGGAAAGGGTAGAGCCAAGCATCCATAAACGTGCAGGGTAGAGAGGGACACACAGTACAGGTTTCAGCAGACTCAGGGAAAGGGTTGGGCTGGGACAGGAGAGCTCTCTGAGGGTCAGCTGAGTCAGGGTAAGGATCCACAGGACTGGCACTCTGAAATTGCGTTTTGCTTCCAGTCTCAACACGTGTCCAGAAAAGGTGCATTTTTGCTGTCACCCAGTGAAGCCACTAACAAGAGACAGAGTCACGGGTAAGAAAGACTGTACTTGTACAAACTAGCAAGGTGGGAGACGGGAACATCAGTCCTCAAAGAGAACAAAGAAAGAAGCAAAACTGCCATCTTGCTTGGGATTTCCAGGCACCAGGTTTGTAGAGGGATGTTGGGCAGGTTTAGCAGATAGCCAGACCCAAGTAATTTGTGCAGTCTGCTTTGCTGATGTACAAGCTGCTATTTCTCTGAAGGTCACAAGTTACAAAAACCAGGTCTTGTGGCTTGTGTGTTAGATCCTTTTCTCAGGATTACTTAACTTTGTAGCTGATCCTTAAGATACAAAGGCTTGTCTTCCCAGAAAGCAGAGGAAGACAATGAAAGGCACCTTTTACCAGAAAATGGTTTGTAATACATCGGGCAGTTTCCATCAGAATTGCCATTTGCAGAAAAGATGTAGGGTGGCATATTGTTCAGGTGTGGGGCCTCCAGAATTAATGGGTTTCAAAGTCAACTTAAAGTCCCTAAAGCTGCAGGTTTCTTGAGGTTTTCCCTCAGTCACAAGTAAGGGTCTTGAACATACATGCATATCAGATTTTATAGGGGCCACAGTGCGTCTGTTGGCTGGCTGCTATACTTGTCGATGGATTGTGATG
>NW_004955595.1:910549-911611 GCF_000276665.1 Chinchilla lanigera
CTTTAATTTTCAGGCCGTTCTGTATGTCCTCTACCACCATTCTTTTGGGGATATTTTGCAGGTAGTAGGAATGACACTGAGGCCTTTGTGCTGAACTACATCTCCACCTTATCTTTAAACATTTATTTCACAACATAGTCTTGCTAAGTCTCTGACTTACCCAAGCTGTGCTGAAATTCCCAATCCTCCTGCCTCAGCCTCCCAGAATGCTGGCATTACAGCTGATGCCACCAGGACTAACCAAATGCACACATTCTTCCTAAATTAACTGTGAATATGATTGATTTTGAGGCCCTTTGGGCTACTCGGTACAGGTCTATTTCTGTGTCTGGAAGAGGACAACACGGAAGGCAGCACTGCAGGTTGGATGGTAAATGTGGAAAAGCCTAGGAGCCTCTGGAAGTTACACTATGGCCACAGGAATTGATAGGAATCTGGCCAGGGCCTGGTGAGTGGAGAGGTCCTTCCAATGACAAAATTTTTATTCAGAGCTCACACAGCACAGAGTCTTGGGGACACCAAAGAGCCAACATAGAAAACATACCCTGGCTGGGGAAATAACTCAGTGGCACATGTGCTTGCCTGGCAAGCCCAAGGTCCTGGGTTCAAGTCCTGACAACAAAACAAACAAACAAATTCCTGGTGTGTCTTGAAATCTATATTTTTGTTTAAAAGTTATGAGGTTGGAGGAGGGTGGAGGAGAGACTGAGACAGAAGGCCCAGCTCTGAAGAACAAAGTCTTCAACAGCAGGCTCGTTTTTGCCTGCTTCTCCATGGATTCATCTTCACTTTCACATCTTCTTTGTCCAGTCTTCCTTTTCTTGCCTTTTCAGTCCTAAGAGCTCCACCATAAACACTTACACTACATTTCTGTTGGGACCCTCTCTCTCTCTCCTTCTCCTCCCACTTTCTGTCTATTGCCTCAATGGAGAGAGCAAAACGCTGTCCTGCAGGAATGACTTGTGGTCCCCAGAGGGAAAACAATGGCTGGAGCAGCTTCTCAGAAGGCAGGGTCCCCAAGGCATATTGTTTGTGTTCACACACAGCAAGCTACGTCCACCT
>NW_004955595.1:912001-913062 GCF_000276665.1 Chinchilla lanigera
TGGGGCCCTGCCCTGTGCTCTCCCCATCAACAGAGGGCAGGGCTGCCAGCTGGCCCTGGCCACGTGCCCACGATTGCCCTCAGCCTCTGTGCACAGCGACCTGCCCCTACACCACACATCCCGAAAGGAATGCAGCATGGTTGACCCAGAAGCATGGCACTGAAGGAGCCAGGGTCCTGGGCAAACCCAAGGGTAGGCACAGACAGGGGACCACATCACCAGCTGGCACCCCAGGCTGGGACCACCGGGTGGGGCACTTGGGATGCAGGGCGGGGTGCAGGAGAGTCCTGGCTGGGCTTGGCTCCTCTTGCCCCCAGAACTCGGTGAGGGCATGGGCCCCCATGGAGCCCACCGGTGGGCCGTCCCTGTGGGCATCGCAGACCCAGGGGCTTCCTGAGGCCTCCAGGCCTGAGGCAGGGCCTGTCTCCCTCTCCCTGTGTCTGTGGAGGGCCTGGCCACAGTCCGCGTTGCAGAACTGGGGCTCTTGTCACATTAGTCCCTCCGTGGCCAAAGGGGTCTCTGGGACTCGGGGCTGGGCTAGCTAGGAGGCGACCACACACCGAGGCACCCATTCGTGCACGTGTGCTGGGCTGGAGGGGGCGCACTGGGCCTGGCTCATGGAGCCCCCCCACCCTTTTGCCTGGCAACCAGAATTTTGGGCAGAAAGAACAGCTTGGCCACAGACAGCCAGCAGGAGGTCCAGTTTGTGCCCCAGATTGGGGCCTGGAGGAGCACTGTCGGGGAGCTGAGCTTCGCAAGCACCTCCTGTGCTAGGCAGAGCCCGTGCTGAGGAGTCCTGGTCAAAGCCGAATCTGAGGGAAAGATCCGGGACAACCATGCAGGCCGGTGCGGGTGCCTCTGTTGCTGCAGGTGGCCAGAAACGTGAGCAGGGAAGCAGCAGAAGCCTAATGGCCAGAGGGGTACCCGTAACCAAGGTGGCGTGGGCTCGGCACGTGTTTCTGGTGACTAGGATGGCACAAATGAGACAGCAGTTTCGCCAACTGTTCTTGCATGTAATGGCACAGGGCAGATTATGCTTATGTCTGCTCCCGGCGATGCAT
>NW_004955596.1:0-950 GCF_000276665.1 Chinchilla lanigera
TTGCACAATGGGGAAGAACCGTTCTGAAGTCTGTAGCGCCTGCCTCCGCGTGGATGAACAGAAGCCTGGTACAGCAGGGGAGAAGGCCCTGCATAGATAAATGCTTCGTCACAGCTTCCTACAGCCGGGGACTTAGAGATATGAACCTCACCCACCCGAACTATTTCTTTACTCTGTGAGGTACTGGGTACCTTGCCCTGAATTTGGGCAGCTCTTTATTTAACATCAAGAGTGCTTTGTGCTTCCCCGTGGGTCATGGGTTCATGTGGAGTGCTCCTTTCCGTAGGTTTTGGTGCTCTTTTCCGTAGGTTTTCTTCTCTTTTTCTGACCCCTCTCCTCAGAGTTTCAGGTATCAGAGTGTTCCATTAGTTTGGTTGTTGGTTCTGGATAACTGAGAACAGGGTTAGCGCATACCATATCCTCCTGCATGGGAAGAGAGAAGTTGGTCAGTTTAACCCTCCTGCCACTGATTTACCACAGGCAGGTGAACCGTGAAGCCAGCTCTACCTGACCCTGCTCTTCTGGGTCTTAAAGGCTTGTCTAGGGCTGTTTCTTCCTTAGGTAGTTTACTATTGACTTTGTGTCTTTTTTTAAAGAAAAAAAACATACTCAGTTTTGCTTTCATTGCAATAACTTTGGCTTTACATTTATGCTGGATAGGTTGAGGTGTTGAGGTGTGCGAGGTGCCTGTAATCCCAGTACTCCAGAAACGAGTTTGGGGCCAGCCTGGGCTACAAAGTGAGCTCAAAGCTAGCCTGTACTGCATAATGAGACCCTATCGCAAAGACAGAGAGAACGAGCAAAGGATGGATAACCTGTGCATTGCTGACTGAATCTATAAAGTGCCTGGTTTCATTTTCAGATTTTTCACCACCAGATGTATGTTCTGTGGCTTAATTTGGTAAATTGAATTTTCTCTAGTGGTGGTCCTTTTCCCTTTCAGGGATATC
>NW_004955596.1:4230-5484 GCF_000276665.1 Chinchilla lanigera
GCCTACCATTACCCTGGTAAGCACAAACCTCTTCCTTTATTAAAACCCACACAGAGGACACACACCTTCCCTAGAGAGGGCTTGCAGGAAAATTTCACCCACCTGACACCACGTAGAGCATTTAAACAGATGTTAGTCCTAACTGACAGTATTACAGGCTGGAGTAATCCTTTCCTACCTGTTTAGAAAAGCCTGCAGAGGTAGTCAAAGTGCTTCTTAAAGAAATCATTCCTAGATTTGGATTAACCAGTCTCTACAGAGTGACAATGCACGTTCTTTTACTTCCCAAAAAACTGAGGGGGTAGCAAAGTCTGGGAATAAATTACCACCTCCGTTTTTCAAGGTGACCTTAATCTCCGGGAAAGGTAGAAAGAGACAAATGTAGTAAGAACCTAAAGGGAACTTTTGCAAAACTTTGCTTGAGGAGCTCTGAGCCCTGGCTCTGATTCCACTGGCACCCATGAGGATTAGTAACATGCCCCAAACTGAACTAAATTTGAGTTCATTTGAGATGTTATATGGGAGGCCATTTTTATCATCTGATATGGTTGTAGATCCTGAGATCATGAGGTTCTTACAATACCTCACTATTCTGGGCCAGGTGCAACAAGCTATCCAAATGTATGTAAACTATGTCTTGCCAGGTCCTAGCCCAGAGGACCACTTACTGTCCATTCTGGAGACAAAGTGCTTAGAAAAACTTAGAGAGAGGGAACACCTGCTGACCAGCTATACCTAAAGTGCAATGGTCCCTTCTCAGTGATCCTTGCCGCAGCTACTGCAATAAAGATGGCAGCCACATGTAATTTGTTTTCATTGTTCTAGAATAAAGCCAGTTCCACTGACCTGTCTGAAGAACAAGATCCCTAAAAGGAAAAAGCTAGTCTTGTGAATCTCTGGAAGACTTTAGATGTCCTGCCTCAAAGAAAGACCCTTGTCCTACTATAGGAAGCATGGAAATCTGACCTGTTCCTCATATTTGGGCTACTACTGAAGGTCAGTGGTCATTAACCCCTTTCTCATTTTTTCCTGACAGGTTTTCCTTTCTTCAACCCAACCGGTGAGCCAGGGCACGGCAAGGCAGTTGGCGAGCAGAAGATGCCCAGTAGGTAGGATCTACACTCACTTCCAGCTTGAAGAAGCTACAGAAGACAGAGTCCTGCACAAATCCCCAGAATTCTTTATGGGACTTGTGTTTCTCACAGGGAAATGAGACTGGAGATTAGGGCACGTCAAAAGCTGGCTGAGGAAGTA
>NW_004955596.1:7383-9112 GCF_000276665.1 Chinchilla lanigera
GGGTAGCCCCTGTGTGTTGTAAATTAAATGAAAGACTCTGGTCAGAGCCTGGAAAATCAAGGTACTGGTGGAAATGTTGACAGTTTGGTGAAGCTCAGGAGGTTTCTGTTGAGAAGGACTGCATTGGCTGCTGGATCCCAGGTGGTATATGTTGTGTTCTGGCAGAAAGTTAATCTGTATTTTCTTCTGTTTAGAGATTTTGCCTGGGTGTGAGAAAAAATTCAATGCAGTCTACTGTTGAGACAGTGGCATGGTTACTGCTGAGAGCTTTTGGCCAGATCTATGTTTGAAATTAAAAGCAAAGAGCCCGCAAGGTGATTTGATGCATTTGGCCAGAGGGAAGTCTCCAGTGGAGCTGTGGATTGCAAGGATGAAACAGAGGAGAGTGTGGATGTAGAGAAGAAATAGGACAATGGAAAAATGACCTAAGGCCTTTCTCCAGAAGAGAAGAGCATATCTGAAATGCAAGAGAGACTATGGCTGTATCACATTGAATGCACCAGATCTCATCTCAGTTGGAATTATCTTAGCTATCTAGCATATGTACATTTATCCCCGTTTTTCTTTCTTTGTTTCTTTGTTTCTTTGTTTCTTTGTTTCTTTGTTTCTTTGTTTCTTTCTTTCTTTCTTTCTTTCTTTCTTTCTTTCTTTCTTTCCATTCTCTCTCTCTCTCTTTCTTTCTTTCTTTCTTTCTTTCTTTCTTTCTTTCTTTCTTTCCTTCCTTCCTTCCTTCTTTCCTTCTTTCCTTCTTTCCTTCTTTCTTTCTTTTCTCCTTATCCCCTTCCCAGTTGTGCTTTCTTTTTGAGCAATTTCTGTTCCTTTCACAATATCTACTGTACCTTTAGGATATTATTTACTCGTTCAATATCTTACAAGAGGGAGACAATACAATCTGGAGATTCCTCAAAAAATTAGGATTAGAGGTTCACTTTGACCCAGCTATTCCCCTTCTGGGTAGTGTTTCAGAAAAAATAAAAACACCATATCACAACAGTATATGTGCATCCATGTTTATAGTAGCACAATGTGTACTAGCTAAATTTGGAAAACAATGCAAATGCCCATTATCTGAAGAATGGAGAGAAAAGATGTGGTATTTTTATAGAACTGAGTATTACTCAGCTATATAGAAGGATAAAATTGAGGCTTTTATAAGTAAATGGATGCAAATAAAGACCATACTCATAAGTGAAAAAAATCAGACTCACATGTGTAACCAGTATTCTTTGAGCACCCGTTGTGTCTGTCATACATTGTAGGCTGGAGGGATGCAGAGTATCCCTCCCACAGTGTATGATCCCCGGAGGTGCTCCCGTTTGAGTGTGTGCTCCCCAGATCCATACCCTTGATCTCCTGTGTTATTGAGGCCTTTGGGCTGTGATTGGATCACTGTAAATCCCTGGTGAGTGTCAACAGCCCCCTTGGGAAACAGCCCTGTGTGAGTCCTTGCTCCTTCCCACCATGTGAGGACACAAGCAAAAAGCTCCATCTGTGAACCTCTTCTCACTGAGCTCTAACCCTGCCAACACCTTGCCCTTGGGCTCCCTGACCCAAAAAGTGAGGCATAAGTTGCTGCTGTTCACAGGCCGCTGGCTCATGGTCATTCATTACAGCAGCCTGAACTCACAAAGACAGGGAGATGGTCAACAAACTGAGAAAGAAAGAAATAAAAAAAAAAAGACAGTGTCAGACGGTCAGGATGGTGTGAAGAAAGCATGTAGGGGAAGTG
>NW_004955596.1:14212-15663 GCF_000276665.1 Chinchilla lanigera
AAGACTCTGGTCAGAGCCTGGAAAATCAAGGTACTGGTGGAAATGTTGACAGTTTGGTGAAGCTCAAGAGGTTTCTTTTGAGAAGGACTGCATTGGCTGCTGGATCCCAGGTGGTATATGTTGTGTTCTGGCAGAAAGTTGGTCTATATTTTCCTTCATTTAGAGATATTGCCTGGGTGGGAGAAAAATTTTAATGTAGTCTACAGTTGAAACAGTGGCATGGTTACTGTTGAGAGCTTTTGACCAGATCTACGTTTGAAATTAAAAGCAAGGAGCCAGCAAGGTGATTTGACGCATTTGGCCAGACGGAAGTCTCCAGTGGAGCTGTGGATTGCTAGGATGAAACAGAGGAGAATGTGGATGTAGAGAAGAAATAGGACAATGGAAAAATGAGCTAAGGCCTTTCAATGGAAGAGAAGAGTGTATTTGAAATGCAGGAGAGACTATGGCTGTATCACACTGAATGCGCCAGATCTCATCTCGGTTGGAATTGTCTTTGCTATCTTGTATATATGTATAATTTTCCCTTCATTCTTTCTTTCTTTTCTCCTTCTCCCCTTCCCAGGTGTTCTTTCCTTTTGAGCAGTTTCTTTCCCTTTCACAATATCTATTGTACCTTTAGGATTTTATTTACTCTTTCAATTTCTTACATGAGGAAGACAATATGATGTGGAGATTCCTCAGAAAACTAGGATTAGAGGTTCGATTTGACCCAGCTATTCCCCTTCTGGGTAGTGTTCCAGAAAAAATAAAAACATCATATCACAGCAATATACATTTATAGTAGCACAATGTGTACTAGCTAAATTTTTTTTTTTTGTACTAGCTAAATTTGGAAAACAATGCAAATCCATTACCTGAAGAATGGATAAAAACGATGTGGTATTTTTATAGAATAGAGTGTTACTCTGCTATAAAGAAAGATAAATTCAAAGCTTTTACAGGTAAATGGATGCAACTAAAGACCATACTCATAAGAGAAAGAAATCAGACTCACATGTGTAACCAGCATTCTTTGAGCAACCACTGTGTCTGTCGTACATTGTAGGCAGGAGGGATGCAGAGTGAGCATCTTACTCACAGCCCTGTGCTCCACAGTGTATGATCCCCGGAGGTCCTCCCATTTGAGTGTGTGAGCTCCCCAGATCCATACTCTTGATGCCCTGTGTTATTGGAGCCTTTGCGCTGTGACTGGATCACTGTAGAGCCCTGGTGAGTGTCAACAGCCCCCTTGGGAAAGAGCCCTGTGAGACTCCTTGCTCCTTCCCACCATGTGAGGACACAAGCAAAAGGCTCCATCTGTGAACCTCTTCTCACTGAGCTCTAACCCTGCCAACACCTTGCTCCTGGGCTCCCTGACCCAAAAAGTGAGGCATAAGTTGCTGCTGTTCACAGGCCGCTGGCTCATGGTCATTCATTACAGCAGCCTGAACTCACAAAGACAGGGAGAT
>NW_004955596.1:16868-18227 GCF_000276665.1 Chinchilla lanigera
GCACAACTTCTTGCATGACTCGAAGCCACAGGCCAGAGCCCAGAGCTGGCCTCCAGGGGAAGCACGACTGATGCGCTACATATCAGATGGGTGAATTCCAATGACTCTCACTGGTCTTTGTCATCTGTGAGGCCTTCCCCTGCTCCCCTGTGCATCTCCACAGGGGCCACACGATGAAGCGGGTGATTTTCCTCTGCTCATCAGAGCAGTGCTGGGCTCTTACTGGCAACCACCAAGAGGTCACCATCTTCAACTGACCTGGAGAAGAACTTAGGTAAAGAAAGGACCAGAGAGGGATGGAGGCCAGCTTGGAGCCCCTTCCTGGGATAGATCCATCCTGTGAGTTAAACATTAGCCTGGGACCAGGCTGCTAGGTCCAAACATGTGGGAGAAAGCAATCCAGTAAGTCAGCTTATGCACAGTTAGCCTCTGTCATGTGCTCCACGGTCTTCCTCAGGCCTCCTGATTACCACGTCATTGGCTATGCCGTGATCATATCCCCCACCGACCTTGGGCTTTGGATGCCGTGGCAGTTCCTCCAAGGGCCACAAAAGGTCAAAAAACTCACCTGCCTGATGGAGGCCAGAGCCTAGCCTATTACTGGCAGCGGCCAAACCTCAGACGACCCCCTCAGTCCTGTCCCAAAGTCTGATTGTGGAGAACCTCAGGGCCTTGGAATTTTCTTATTGATCTGATGCCTACCTGCAGGCTGTACTTTCAAATAAATCTTGGACCTTGCTGTACAGTTCCTTGTTTGGGACATCAAGCACCTGAGCTAAATGCCAGACCTGGGTAACAACACTGTCTGCTATTATCACTTTCATTAACTTCAAGTTATAACGAACAAGCACTAGGTATAATAAACATACAAACTCACTCATTTTACGTTACAGTTTGCTGTGTTTTGCCAAACTTACTCAAATGTGCAGTGTTCACTCAGTCCAACACAAAACTTCTCCATCCCCCCAAAATGCTACTTTGTGCCCCTTCCCAGTCAGTCCCTACCTTGCAGAGCCCGGCCCAGGCAACCTTTGCTTTGCTTTCCTCACTACGTGACAGTGCTCTTTTCTAGAGTGTCCTTTGAGTGGACTCACTCCATACACGCTCTGCATACATAGGCATTATGCTAACGTGTTTGTGCCTCATTGTGTTGTGGGGTGGGTCCGTAGCTCACTCCTTTCTATTGCTCAGTCGTATTCCGTGTGTGCCCAGGATGTGCCACACTTCCTCCCTCCCTTGACCTGTCCATGTCCATTTAGGTTGTGCTCAGCTGGGGAGAGCATGAAGAACGCTGTTCTAGGAGCACACAAGTGCACACGTGCTTTCATTTCTTTGGGATCAGAAAGGAGGGGAATTGCT
>NW_004955596.1:23981-24922 GCF_000276665.1 Chinchilla lanigera
GTGGGGCTGTGAGATCAGGGCAGGACAGCAGGCTCTTTCCTGTGCTCCCACCCTGCAGTGACCTGGAAACTCGGCTGAGCACCCTGGAGGCTGACCGGGAGGCAAAGCTGGCGGGACTCTGCAACCAGGGACAGAATTTGAGGCAGCAACTTGCTGAAAACATCAGAGGACTCTCCCTCATCCATCAGGGCCTGGACGCCCTGAGCAACAACGCTAGCCTGCTACAGCAGCAGCAACACCAGCTAAAGCAGAGCCTGCAGCTCCTCAAACGCTTGTTGGAGCAGCGCCGAGGTGAGCTAGTGGGGCCACTGGGGCAGAGGCTGGGCAGAAGGCAGGAGCTAGGAAAGAGCCCTGCTCAGCCTTCAGGTCACTCTGGGATGGGTCCCATCCTGGGAAGTTCCACACCCTTCTGGCCATCTGGACAACAGAAATAGCACTGAGCAGTAATAAAACTGCCCACAGTAATGGTCCTAGGAGAAGGCAACCCAGATTCTCCTTCCTGACCACATAGATGCCTGGGTCTGCCCCAGCCCATCCACCTCTGTCCTCAGTTTCCTCATTTGTCCAGTGGACGTGATGGTGTTAGCAAGGATAGCAGCAGACTCTAGAGACCTAGAAGGAAAGTAGGCTTAGACCACACTAAGCTGTGTATCCAACCAGTACACCCTGTCTTTAGGTCACACTCCTCTCCTGATCTTTTTCTTAAAGGCAAAGAGGCAACTAAAATCCCGCAGTACAATGGTTTTGGTTATTGTACTTTTATTATTACTGTTATTAATACTGATTTTGCTATTGCTGACTAAGGAAATTTGCAGTGCACAGAGCCATGGAAAGGGCAGCTGGAATTGTCAAGCCCGTTCCCAGCTCAGCCCTTGCACAGCCGCGGGAAGCATGGCCTGTCCTTTCTCCTTGCTAGGCCAGCAGCTTCCCCGGGCTTGTCC
>NW_004955596.1:26127-27355 GCF_000276665.1 Chinchilla lanigera
ACCCTGTCTCTTCCCTCACCTTGCCCATCTCCAGCTGACTTTGGCTTTGTCCCAATGCTGCCTCCACAGGTGCAGTTGTGCACATATTCCAGGACTGTGAGGACATCCGCAGCTCTGGGGTCAGTGAGGATGGCGTCTACACCATCTTCCTGCCAAGTCTGAACCAGACCAAGAGGGTGAGAGGGGTCCTGGTCCGGGGAGATGAGAGTGCATCAGTGTATGTTGAGCCAGGATCTTTCCAGATGAGGCCCCTTCTGCATCGTTCTTTGTCGAACAACTGAGATGCCAGTAAAGTGGGGGTGCCCTGCCTTGCTGAGCTCTCATGCAGGCAGAGGCGTGACTTTGGGGTGATACACAGAAGTCCTCAAAGTAGAAGTGCTCCCTCCCAAGAGGCCTGTCTTTGGGGTAGCAGGGAATTGCTCATGTGCAGTTAAACAACAAGTAAATCTTGCCATACCTGGGGCTCTCACAAAATGTATTTCTAGTTGAGGGCAGGAATTGTGACTCTGCTGTGTGCAGCGAATTAGTGTGAGTGCCTGATGGAGATGCCACCATCTTTAGTGAGTGGCTCCCATGGTGGCCCTGAGCTTACAGGTCCAGTCATCAGGAGGGGATGTGGTGGAGGAGAGGGGATGTCCGGTAAGTTCTGGGGTGGCCGAGGGGAAGGGAAGGGGACCAGCTGTCCAGCGGTCCTGCTCTATAGTTCCCTCTGCACTTTCCTTCAACCTTTGGAGTGTGACAGGGAGAGGCTCCATTTGTACTGAGTGCCTTTCACAGTCCTCGCGCAGCCGGGAAAGGGCCCTTTTAGGAAAGAGACAATCTGAGCGCTCTGTGTTTGCAAATATTTCTAGTTTAAATTTTGTAACATTTTGTTTTCTTATTTTTATTTTTACAATCATGTGAATAAATGCAAGCATTAGTATTTTTCCCCTTATGGTCCTGAAAAGATTTCTTTGTAATAAAGCCCCAGTTTTCAAAGGAAGTATGCTTTGGAAAAATTAAGCAAATGTAGCTATGGTGGGATTCTGGAAGGTGTGAATGGAGAAGGGATGGGGACAGTGATGGAGACACAAGTGCTGGCCTCGGGGAAAGAGATCTAGGCTCAACCTTCAGCTTTGCTTTGATCACTTACCTGAAGCAAGCTCTTTCCCTCTGAGCCTCTGCACACCCTGCGGCCCCCACTCAGCTGTCCTGCTTCCCTCCCTCAGCTGTCCTTCCCTTTCTCAGA
>NW_004955596.1:28425-29441 GCF_000276665.1 Chinchilla lanigera
ACACTGCTGGCCTGGGGCAGGGCTTTGCAGTTCTGAAGCCTGGTGTGGGTGCTCTGGTGCTGCTGTGGGAGAGAAGTGTGTTTGCCCTCACAGCTTCCCAGAAAACAGAATCAGCCCATCTGAGCCACCTACCCTCAAACAGACTTGCCTAGTACGCATGCGCTTTCTAGCACTCCACCCCTGAACCTGAACTTCTTTTTGAAATTTCTAACTTGCATCCTAGCAATGAAATGTTAAGTTGTGTTTTAAGTTTTGGCAAGAATATACATTGCTTAATATTTTTTTAGAAAACACAAAAGAGGCACCTGAAAGGACAAGGTACCCAGCCGCTCCTGCTAGACTGCTTAAATGTTTCTTTCTCCTTTTCTGCATCTGTGACCACATCAGCAGCATAAATTCTGCAATGTGGAATTGCTTTTTCCAAGGCCGTCTGCCTTTTACATGAGGACTATACTTCCTAATTATTTTCCAGCTTTCTTAAGTTAAATTTTCAATAAGGGATTTTTTGGAAGTTAACTTAAATATTCTTAAACTTTATAAAAGCAAGAGGGGAATAATATGCTCAAGGAAATACAGTTAGATTAGTATTTGTATCTGCTTGCTATTCCATTTGATAAACAAATACAAATATCAAATTGAGTTATAGGTGCTCTTGAACTAATTGAGGTGTTAAAACATCAGTAAAATGGCAAAGAGAAATCAGAAGCTCAGATGCAGAAAAAGGGGAAGCAGCTGGAATCTCCTGGACACAGGCAGAAACCAGGGTCAAGGCAGAAAGTGGGATGTTAACCCTTAGCTAGGAATGGAACCTCACCCCACCTGTGGGGAAAGGACACTTGTGACAAGACACTCCTTATACTCTTAGATTTTTGGACTTTTTTTTGCCTTGCTGTCCTGTCCTCAAAGTGTGCTCTACCATTCATGTAGCAGCTTGAAATCTTTACACTGACATTACACAGACACGTAGCTAAGGGCACAAATATGAAGTGAAAAGCTCAGAGAATTTCACATATGTG
>NW_004955596.1:33476-41055 GCF_000276665.1 Chinchilla lanigera
TGAGGAAAATGGGCCAGGAAGCAGATCCAGGCTGAGGCTCCCTCTCGCAGGACAGCAGCAGGGAGACCCAGCCTGGGCACAGCCCCCAACAGAGGCCCTTCCTCAAAACCACACCAACCTGACTCTGTGCTCTCTCTTATCTCCATGATGGGCCATCTCCAGAATTTTTCTGGACAATGATAGTGGTGTGTCATCTCGCAAGGGTTACCCAATCCTGAAGAACCACAGCTTCAGCACCCGTGATGCAGACCATGACAACTGCGGCTGCAACTGTGCAGAGATTATGTCTGGAGGTGAGTTAGGGTCAGATGTACCTTCCCCACCAAGATCCTAAGGTCCCTTTCAGAGCACCATTGCTCCTCACTTGAGGTCAGGACATGGCCAGGAGACAGCTCCCCACCAACTCCGGGGCTGGGGCAGAGGTCAGAGAGAGGGAGGTGGGATGAGTCAGAGACAGAGCAGGAAGGACAGAGAAGCGGAGACCTGAGCCACAGAGACAGGGACAGAGAGAGACAGAGGCTGAGAGAAATGAGAGCAGTGGAGACAGAGCTGCACTGGGCAGGGAAGGCAGAGAGAGAGCTGGAGAGGAAAGGCAGACCTGGGCATGGCCAGGAGGGGACTCTTCATGGAGACAGAGACATAGGAGAGACGAAGATCAGAGCCAGCCAGCAGAGAAGGGTCTCCTCAGCCAGAGAGAGGCACACAGTGTGACAATGCTCAGAGATGCTGAGAGAGGGAGAGAAGAGAGACAGAGAGACAGACAGACAGAGAGATTGACTCATGGAGACAGAGGCCAGTAGATACCTGGGTGGTGACATGGAGCTGTGAGGAAGTGAGAAAGTTGGGAGGTCAGTGAGGGAGGGACAGGGGATGCAGAGGTTGCTGGGGAATGTCAGAAGGTGCAGATTGCCAAGATTGTGACCAGAGGTTCCACTGCCCTCTAGTGGTCGCATCTGAGTAGAGGGTCTGTTGGCCCTCACGGATTTCCTCAGCCTTGGGACAGGTAGGAGGCAACAGCTGTGAAGGATCTTTGTACCTCTCTTCCACAGGGTGGTGGTTTGACGCTTGTGGCACCTCCAACCTCAACGGCATCTACTACCCTGCCGGCCAGCACAACCGGAAGATCGATGGCATCCGCTGGGACCACTCCTCCAGCGCCTCCATCTCCTCCCTCCGCACCTCCCGCATGATGATGCGACCCTTGCACAGCTAGGGAGCACCTTGGGAGGCCGGTCTAGGCTCTCTAACCCAGCAATGAGGCCAGTAATGGCATCTGCACCATGCAGGTCCCTGAAGGTCAGGAGGCCTATGCACTCGAACCTGCAGGAGACACTAGGTGTTCAGCTCATGGTGACAGTGCTCCTGCATCATCGGAGGTGAACTTTCTAGTGACAAAACATTCCAGTCTGATGTCACGCATGGCCTTGACTCTGTGATGTTCTCACCTGACCTGACTTGTCAGAGAAGGTCTTTTGGAGGAGCCCAGGTTCCAAATATAGAGTGGTCTTATGTGGTATGTGACTGTGGTGTGTGACTTCACTCCGCTATGAAGGTGGACCTCGGAGCGTGGCAGTGAGAGTGGATGATGCAATGTGTGTGCTCGTGTGCGTGCACTGCTGAAGTAGAAATGAAGTGAGAGCTGTTTGGGGCTAAAAGTGGGCAGGGCCTGAGGTCACAACCTGTGTGCACAGCAGGCTGGACACCCCCAGGCAGATGCAGTGGCTGGGACATGTTTGCGACACTCTTTGTCATCCTCATCTGTGACCCACCCCTCCCACAGGCTTTGGACAGATTCAGGACCCTTCATCCTCAGACACCGCCAGCACCAGCTGGGACAGACCCTCTTCATGTGGTGTGTTGAGTTGATTGGCTTTTTCTATCTTTATTTTTTAAATTGTTACAAATGGTTAATTTCTCCTATTTCACTCTTACACATCTAAGTCACTTTTTTTTTTTTTTTTTTTTGGTCTTTTTGAGACAGGGTCTCACTGTGCAGTATAGGCTGGCCTTTAGCTCACTTTTGGGCCCAGGCTGGCCTCAAACTTGCAGTGATCCTGCTGCCTCAGCCTCCCAAGTGCTAGGATTACAGGCTTGCACCACCACGCCTGGCCCTAAGTGATTTATTTTACATCTTAAGTTTTTATTTCAATTAAACATTTTAATGTTATTTTTAATATTTTAATATTCATTAATTAATTTTTTTAAAAGAGGAAAGATTTAATTAGCTCACAGTTTGTAAAGGTTTCAGTCTCTAATCAGTTAGCTTCAAGACAGGGTGGTGTGGCAGAGAGGCAACAGTTCACAGCTTTGGCAGACAGCAAAAGCAACAAGAGCAAAAAGGGGAGGAGCAAGACAGCAAGCATCTTTCCCTACCTTGTATTATATGCAAGTCATGCACCCTAGGGCAGGTGTTGCACTCACTTACACCCCTGGTCCCAGCACAGGACAATGAACCAATCATAAACTCTAGATTCAGCCACCTTTGAAAAACCTAAACCTGCATTACTGCATGATTCTCTGGCAGGACATCCAGAACCAAACTGTAACATTCTGCCCCTGACCCTGAAAGATTCATGCACATCCCTTTATGCAAAAGGCATTTAGTCCATCTCTAATAATTGCCAAAATAGTAACAGTTTAAGCACTGTTGAAAAGTCCAAGTGCCAAGTCTCCTGTGAGATATAAGGCAAACTCTTAGCTGTGAGTCCCTGGACAAATGAAAAGCTAGTCACTTCCAACATTCAATGGCAGAAGATAAACATTTCCATTGCAGAAGTTTCAAACAGGGGCATACAAAGCAATGGGACCAAAGCAAGCCCAAAATCCAGCAGGACAAACACTAAGTCCTGTAGTTCCATGTGCAGCATCCGAGGCAATCTGTGGCAAGATGCGAACTCCAAAGGGCCTGGGTGGTTCCACCCCCTACAGCACTTCCTGTGGTTATAGCTCCCAGAGCTTCTTTCTTAGGCCCACTCTGCTCCCTCCTTACAGTCTTCCTTACATAATCCATGTTGCTGACCTTTCCAACCTCCTGGGGGCTCCACCGCACCTTTGGTTTCACCATCACAGCTTCACACACTGCCCTCTCAGGGGCACACTGCTGGCCTACCAGGCCTTGTGAAATCTGGGTGGAAGCCTTAACCGCACAACTCTTGCATTCTGCAAGTGCCTAAAACAAGGACTATGGGATGAGACCAAGGTCTGCTGCCAGCTGGAGCAGTAGCCAGTCTTCCTTCTCTCTTGGTTGTAAGGGTTGAGTGCCTGGACCACTGCACATTCAGAATTCAGTTCTGAGAAACACATTTTCTATGCTGCTGGCATTCTGGAACCTGGTGCTCTGTGGCTTTCTCTTCAAAGAAAAGTCTTTCACTTTTGCAGTTTTGCAGCTGCAAAGGCTGGAATCCTGTTGCTTCTTGTGATGCCCACAGGCCCTCCTTTTAATTTTCCTGTTCTTTCTCAGCAATTGACATCTCCCCAGCTCTATCTTCATAGTCCACAGCTTCACTGGAGCTTCATTTATGGCCAAATTCACAACATTTTAAATCATCCTTCTGGGTTATTTGTTCTTGATTCTCAGTATAGATCCAGCTAAAAGCCCCCAATAATAGCCATGCCACTGCCTCAACATTTACCTGCTTTGAAATTTCTTCTGCCAGATTAATTAGTCCACTGCCCTTAAGCTTATTCTCAGGGAACGTCTCTGGACATGAGCAAAATTCAGACAAACTTTCTGCCAAGGCATAACACACATTGTCAGGAGTCCAACAGCCAGGGCAGTCCTTCTTCCCAGCAGAAACCTCCTGAGCCTGGTCTTTAGTGGCAGGATTTCTATCAGCTGTCTGGCCTTCTGAGCTCTAACCAGAGTCTCCAAAACAGAACAACCTAAGGATTCCAGCTCTACTTTTTCAGGTGACATTTCTGAAGATTTCCAAATTCTTCCCACAAGCCATTCCCAAAGGCTCCTAAGCCACATGGTCAGGTGTAGTTCCAAGACCCACCTCACTTCTCTGGTACCAAATTCTGTCTTAGTTACTTTTCTCTCATTGCTGAGACAAATACCCAACACCAAAGTTACAGGGGAAAGATTTATTTAGCTCACACTTTGAGTAGATTTCCATCCATAATGAGCTGACTCCAACATAGGGTGACACGAACTCCAACATAGAGTTCATGGCCACAGAAGACAGGAAAAACAACAACAGCAAAAAGTGAGAATATTTATTAAATGAAATGTAACTTATTTAAATGTACTTTTCCATTTTATTTCTGTTTTTATTTTTAAATTTTTATGAATTTTTATTTCTAAATGGTATTTTTTAGAATTATTTGTCAAATTTATTTGTTTGTATTTAGCTTTTAATTCAACTTATTTTTAACTTGTTTTTAAAAATTTACCTTTATTATTATTTTGCTCACTTTTTATTGGATTATCTGAATTTTAAAAGGGCTTCCTTGTATTATCTACATAGCAATGCAGTGGCTGTGGCATTGAAAATGTCTTTCTTCAGGCTGATGCCATCGACTAGCTTTGTGTGTCCCTTGGAGACTGGTGATAATCACGCATGTTATGAGCTCAGGCCCATTGGTTTTACATGGGGAGAAGGGATCGCTCTCTGTTACGTTTTGGGCTTTGATCCTATCAAAGGTCCTTACCAAAGCTGGATGCAGTGGGCTACATGCCTATAACCCCAACACTCTGGGAGGCTGAGGCAGGAGGATTAAAAGTTCCAGGCTGAGACCTTGAGAATTCAGAAACACAGAGTTGTCAGTACAACCTAGAGGAATTAGAGGGCACCCTAGACAACTGTCCTGGGAACTCTCTCTCCTTCTCCCTCTCCTTCTCTCCTTCTCTCTCACTCACTGTGTGTGTGTGTGTGTGTGTGTGTGTGTGTGTGTTGTGTGTTTGGGGTTGGCGGAGAGGCACCTGCTCACCAAGGCCAGGTTTGAAAGATGTTACTTAAGATCCATCTTGCACATGTCCACTCTCCCAGCTCTGCGTGGTGCTTCCAGCATGGGAATCATCATTCTCCAACCTATGCAGGAGCTTCCTTGTGGTCTGGGGACACATCTGGGGAAGGAGTCACCCCTTCTACCTTCAGGCTCTCCAGTGAAACTCCCTGGGGAGAGCTGAGTGATTTCTGAGCTCTTCCTGCAGAGGCAAGAATGTCATTGAGTCCTGGTCTGGAAGCCCAGGTCCTACCCCCTGTGTTATCACTTGTGTGGCCTCAGTGCCCCTATCAGCTGAGAGCTGATTGTTGCTGAGGATGGTGTGGCTCACGCTGTGGGCCAGGCTCTGCCTGACTCTAAGGAGGGTCTGAGAAAATGCTGGAGGATGCAGCAAGGGTGGGACACTGTCTCTGACCCTATTTGTCCTGTGTGCCAGCAGGCAGGTCGTTTTGTGTCCTTGAACCGGGCATCCTCAGCCACAAAACGGCACCCTTACCCGGGTAGGATGTTGCTGTCCACAACGTCAGCCTGAGGAAACACCACTTTGTTTTTGTGCAACTGAATGTAATGTGCTGGTGTCAGGGATGACCTATACTCATTTGAGGGCCCCCAGCCCTCTGCTGGTGGGGCCACATCTTGGCTCCAGGGAGCTCACACAGTGAGAGGCACAGGTGAGGGCACCCCGGCCCACACTGAATCACTGTTCCCACCTGCTGGCTGAAAAGCAGACAGGATGATCATCATGGAGAATCAGAAAGGCCCAGAGGCCTAAGCAAGATGACCAGGCCATCCTCGTAATCTCTGGGGACCTCTGTCCTAGGCAGTCCTGGCTTGGTGTGGCTGCAGTGATGTCTTCCTATAAGATCTCCCAGGCACTGGAACCTGCCATGACTCCAGCATGGAGGCCTCTGTTCCCTCAGAGCCTGGAGGAGGACAGCTGGCATTCTGTGGGTGTCGCCCAGGACACACCCACTGACATGTCATTCCACAGCTGGTGGACCTGTGATCACAGAAAGCTGTAAAGGCTTCTGGGAAATGCAGTCTTTCCTCTTAGGTGATTGATTCTAGATATCAGTACTAGGACCAAGAGGAGAGTGCACTTGGCACAGGGCTAGCTCCGTGCAGGGTGTGGGTCTCCAGCAGTCTGCGAAACCCCTTCCATGTTCCACACTGTGCCACCTGCCCCTGCCCACAAGCTCAGCTTGGAGAGGGCAGCTGGGGGAAGTGAGGGGAAGAACTGAGTTCTCTCCTAACTTAGGGCACCATGCGGGCTCATTTTATTTCTTTAATAGTTTTATTGTGGACTGGATTCTAGCCTGGCCTGCATAGTGAGACTGTCTCAAAAAACAACTGACTGACTAAATAAATAAACCTATTTGTAAACAACCCATGAGACACTGAAACAACGTTACCATGAGTCAAGGAAGAAATCACAAAGAAACCTGGAAAACATTTTGAGAGCATGTTGGGGGTCATATAGAATCCCTCATATTTAAGGCCAGCAAAGCACTGTTCAGGGGGAAATTCGCACTGTAAAGACCTGTGTTGAAAATGAAGAAAGTTCTCAAGTCAATGACCTCACTCAGTCAGGACTGACACACATTTAAGAATAACAGCAACAGAATCATACTAATCCCAAAGCGAGGAGTGGGAAGGAGTAAGAAAGATCAGAGGCCCGGGAGGCAGGCAGGCCACAGGCACCAGGGAAGCGGTGTGGAGATGCGCGCCAGCCCTCAGGCCAGCTGATGCTGGGCAGTCGAGAACCGCCATGCCACAGAGAAGTACTGACATAAGAGGCCCGCCCAGAGACGTGTGTGAACCATCCCGACATGGAGAAACCTCTGGGAAAATATGCCACACAATGGGTCACTCTTGGCTCTGCCCTTGAGAACCAGAAAGGTCCAGAGTTAGTGGAGGAGCGGCTGATGAGCAAGGACTAGGAGAACATGAGAGTACCAAGGCCCGACAACTCAGTGCTGACTGGGGACTCCAGAGCCATTCAGGAGCTGGAAACCAGGAGGACCTTGTGCAACACCTGGGGAGACTCCCTGGAGACCGTTCTTCCCCTAACTGTATGGTCTGTGGTAGAGGAGTGAGTGGAGCTCCGGAGAGGTCTGCACCAAGACTTCATGGGTTACACGGGTGCCCAATATTCAGATTCTGAAGAACAGCCTTTATGGAGAAGGTACATGTCTAGGTTACCTGCCTGGGGCACTTTGCACCTGATAGTGCCGAGACTGACTAGTGGGCCAAGGACTTTATCCACATGTTCCTGCTGCCTGTGTTGACAGCTGAGGAGAGGACACTAAGTGGTTGCAGGGTCCCAATGCACTGGGAGGCTGGACAGAACGCCCCTCTGCTTTCTTAGACAAGAGGCATGGAGAAAGCATACTTCCCACAATCCCAGTTCAATAGAGGGACACACTATTCTTAAAGATAAGTTTATTACTCAATCAGCCCCAGATAGTAGAAAAAAGCCACAAAAAATGCTTTTGCCCTAGAAAGCTCATTTGAGATGTTAGTAAGAATTGCCTCCTCAGGGGGCTGGAGATTTAGCTCAGTGGCAAAGTGCCTGCCTGGCAAGCGCAAGGTCATGAGTTCAATTCCTGGTACCGGAAGAAAACCAAAAAAA
>NW_004955596.1:42980-43874 GCF_000276665.1 Chinchilla lanigera
CATCTCCAAGGCATTCTGTTCAACCAGCAAACATCTGAAAATAAAGTTCCATAACCCACAGGAAACACAGCCCAAGATTTCAAAAAATCCGAGTCAGGAGAGTGTGTCTGACCTGTAGAGACTCAGTGAGAGTGAGTGTAAGTGAGTTAAACAATGGGATGTACTCATAGGACCCATCCTTTTTGCACCTTATTTTTACTGAATTTTGAAATCACACATACACAAAGAAAACTTGCAAGTACAGCACAGTATTAAGATTAAAAAAAGAGAAACCTGGGCATGGTTGCCCGCACCTGAAATCCTTAGCCCTCTGGGAGGCTGAGGCTGGAGGACTGCAAGTTTGAGCCCAGCCTAAAGGGTAGTGACTGAGTGAGTCGCTGTTCCACAATGAAATATAAAGCACAACTCGGTGCTGGGGATGGAGATTAGTGTGAATCTCTGGGTTCAATTCCCAGTGCTGGGAAAGAAAATAAACCTGATCATTCCCCTCATATCTCCTAGAACAACCCAGGCTAACATTTTTGTATCTACGTTTCCAGTTCACATTGTGGGAGATTGTGAGTGTGTGTGAGTGTATTTACATAGCATGTACAGTACTTTCCCCCTGTGGCCTCCTCTGTGTCCTAAGATATCTACCTGTGATGCAGCCATTACACCTGTGTTCCTGCCTGCCTGCGGGAAGGGGGCAGTGCGAACTGAAGGAGCTCCTCCTTCCTTTGAGAGTACAGAAGTGGCACATGCTATTTTGAGCACATCTCATTTGTGTGAATGTGGCTGTTACGTCCAGTGGGTCTGGTTCTAGGGTGCAGGAAGAGGTGATAACCCAGTCGGGGTAGGGGTGGGTGCTCAGCGCTGAGACACTGCTGAACCTGGGTCAGAGCGGCTGTTGTAGGG